>NC_050588.1:39540000-39812500 GCF_013368585.1 Megalops cyprinoides | reverse complement strand
TGAGTACAGCAAAGAGGGAGCTTACTCCAGCCAATCAATGCATGTCACTTCAGAACAAAGTGTTCTGATTGGTTTGCATCAGCCAGTGATTGACAAAGCATGCCAGACCCACGCACCGCAGGGTTAGTGAAGCTGTTCTCTATCCATCACTCGGCAGAGATTATGATTAGCAGAAAATGAACCGTGAGAGGCAGGGCTTTGGTTGAGTGTGTTCATCTAATCCAGGAAGGAAATCGGTTTTGACAGCCTGCCATTTTCCCTGTGTGCACTGTCCAATCCCACAACCCGGGTGTCTGACGGTTTACAAATCGGAGGCTTCCTATTGGCCAGCACCCGTTCAGGCCCTCTCCATGGCAACTAGATACACGCCCTTCCCGATTTTACACAGTCTTAGTTCCCTCACAGAGATGTGCGTACCTGCATCATTACCAGTGCTATTGATGGTGTCAACCCAAAATCAAGGGCACCGAAGTCTTTTATGTCGTTTGGACCACAGTGTTGTGTAATAAATGCAGACTTGTGCACATCATTACTCAGATGCAGGTCTTACAGATGGGCTGCCGAGTTTTATATGAAACAGGAGAAACAGGAGGTTCTTCTTATCAGTTTCCAGTGAATCCTACTGTGCTTCACTTACTGCTGAAATAACAAAATAAGTGGACACCATTTGCAAGAGAACTTCTCAATTTTAAAAAAGGGAATAGTCTGTTTAAATTGTATGCTTTATGATCCTTTTCACCGGATTTCTGTTCAATTTGCCCTAAAGGCCATATCCCACATCTAATAAGAGTCTAATAATAAGACAAACACACTTTCAGTATGAAATGTTAAACTAAAATTAAACTGATATTAATAACCTTAAAATCACTTTTTCCCCAGGGAAAACATTCTGGAAAATCCAGAAAAGAGGTGGAGGATCCATAACTCATGACTGCTGCCTCTCAGTGTGGTCAAGCTATTTTTGCCTGAACATTTTTGAGAAACAATAACAGTAATTGCATCAGAGGTAAGGAGATTATGCACAAAGCGCAGATACAAATCGTGTCAGTCTGAGTGAATTCGTTTCTGTTCCCTGTGTGGGGTATATAAATGTAAGTCATTGTGCCCACTCTCACCCTGTTACTTTACTGGTTAAAACAGTTGAAGGATGCTTTTCAGATCCACTGTTTTAAAATATAGAGTACACTGGAGAGAGGAGAGGAACAGGTTCTCCGTCCTTGAGATGGTTATGTGCAAGTCATTCATTGATCAAATTAAAATCACATTACATTGATTTTTAACAATCAGTTCTTCATAAATCATAACATATTTTACAAGAAACGTTAAGAATGTTATGAAAACTAGACATGGAAGAGTTTCTTTTTTAGAATAGCAACTTTTCATAACTTCTTAACTGTTAGCTTGTGAATAATTTGATACATATAAAGAAATGCATTCTGTTGCTTTTTTTTTGGGGGCATTTTAACAGTCATGAATATTAACTGTGATAGACAGAATTTCACATGGGTTCCCCTGCTGAAACATAGCGAGGGCTGGAGCCTTGGTTTGCACTGTGTTCATTACGCATTCGCCTGTAGCTCATGTTGCATTGTCTCTCAGTAATGTTATTTTTTTATCATTTGAGTAGTTCTGTAGTCTGATGTGCACTCATGCAAACTTTGTTTGGAAAACACTTTTCTTCTGCCAAGTGGCAATGCAAGTCGGTGCCTGATTTGAATTCCCCCTCATTTCATTTTCGATACATTTTAAGCATCTACAGGGCCGCTGCAGAGAGGAAAGCGTTTGCTGCTCAAACGGCGGACGAAAGGAACGGAGGCTTAATGAAAACGCTGAACTCGAGGCGGAAGCGACAGATATGAGATTGAACTGTATTGTTTGTTAGGCAGTCTGTGCAGAATAAAACGGAAGCAATGCATTACCCGTCACCCCGAATTCAACGCAAACGAGGAAAACATCGGAGTGTCCCATTGTAAACAGGGCCACTGTCAAACCGGAACCTCAAAACTGACATGTCTGAACACAGATTATTATGTAATATAGATTAATGGGTAATATATGGACGGAAGGACACGTTTCATTAGCGTGTGGCTGATGATGCAGTGCGATTTGGGTGTCAAAGGTGCGGACTGGGAGTTGGGAATCTGGGAGCGTTTCAAGGTGCAGCTAAATAAATAAATGCAGGATAATGAAAAGAACAGCAGGAAAAGCGATCATAAAACAACACGTTATTTCCAAAAAATGGCTCCAATTTGGCAGTCAGCATGCCAGGGAATTCACTAATTTACACTCACTCGCCAAAATGGTTTTCCGCTTTGAATTTGCTAAAGGTCCCACAGGAAATCACGGCCGATTCGGGCCATTACATCTGCATTGTTTAGTAGTCAGCCGTGTGAGACCACCCAGGAATATCTGCCAATCAATCTCCGCTTATCTCTGCGGCAGCCCGCACACCCCCGCCCAGACCCCCGCTGTCACCGAGACTGATAGAGATGTCAGAGTCTCCGGGCGCGGCACGCAGCACGCAGGAAAACCAGGCCATTGCTCCTGAGGGTGAGAGCGCTCCTCTCGGCTCCTCCTGACGCTCCAAATGCAAAGCACGAAGGCGCCAAACACCTGCGCAAGTCTGCTCCAGCAACCAGCCCCCACACACCAGCGCCCGCGCTGGCAGCCGCTCTATGTACATGGTTTAATGAAGGTCCCGCGTGCAGGTATCGATAAATTTCCAAATGCATAACGGAGCTGGAGAGCAGATCGCAGATCATTTCTGTGTTTTCCAGTAACGCTTTTGACATCATGCTGCAGGCCTCTGAAACCCTCACACGCCGCCTGGAGTCGCTGCCTTTTTAAACACTCTCCTCACTCTCCTCTTGGTCTCCTCTGCCTGCAGTGGCCGGCGTCTGAGTCAGCCGAAAGGGCAGGATGGATCTGATTACCGTGTGCGGGCTTAATGCACCTCTGAGTGTTACTTTCATCTCTTACGGAAGACACAGGCTTAATGGCCAGCATTAGAGGAAAAAGAGAACCATCTGTTTCAATTCAAGATCCAGTTTCATCCCATTGAAAAGATAAAACTATCCTTTAGTTATGTCTTGAAAAGCTGTACTTTTGGGGTTCCATCTGTCAACCTTATCAAAATGAGTTATTGACATGGGATTACTCTTTTATCAGGTCCATGAACATGTGAAAATATTTTTTTGACAATTAAATGAACATGGACACACTGCTAAAAATGCTTTTTTATGTGATTTGAAAACGTAAAAGCCTTGAGGGGAATGTGAATATAATGTGAACAGCGGAGACTGAGGAATCTGTGCAGGTGGGCAGAAGGTGCTGGAATAATGGAGTGGATGTGAGGGGCAGTGTGTAAAAGCATGAGGGGTTTACACATGTACATGTTTACATGCTATATCCCAGAAATGATTACAGAGAGAACAGGGCATGAGCTAACGATGTCTTCCCTTTGACACCTGCACGCATTAAGAGCGCCTACATATTTACTCTGTATTTACTGTATGACCTTGGCAGACTGGTGAGAGGGTGTGGTAATTATCAGGTCTTGTTGGGAGGCAGGGATGAAACGACCGTGAGGAGACACCTTTGATATGATCTCTGTGTTACGTTCAACTCCACAGACTTTCTGTGAGGTGCATTTCATTAGTCTTAGCCTGGTTGCTCTTACATTTAAAGCCTTGCTCCTCTTCCATTGGAAAGGAGAGGTCTGCTTTCCGTGAACCTCATGCCTCCAGCACACTGAATCCTGTGAAATGCATCGATCAGCTCCAGGCGAGACAGAAATTCAGTTTATGCGAGGGAACATTGGCAATCCACAAAATGTGATAAATTGAATCGAATGAGAGGAAAAAAAAAATCAATTTCCAGACTTTCTTACAAAGAGCTGAGAGAGATTCCTTTAAAAACACCCAGAGACTTAAAGTACAAATGCTCTTTCCTGGTGACGAGCATGTGTCGATTCATTTTCAAAGGACTCAGTAGGCTGGCACTCCTAATATCTTAATAAACATTTTGGAGAGGGCACCACAGGCAAACCAGTCTGGGCACTTAATTAAATACTTAATGGCTTTTCTGGAACCACATGATATACAGAAGAAACCCATATTTTATAGGTTTTTGCCCTGTTCAGCATTTTAAAGTTGTGACTTTAGTTCCATGGACTGTCATTTTTAGCTAGTGATAAGACCAAACTCAGAGTGGGGCCTGTGTTCAGTAAATTGGACACACAAATATGCTTCTATAAGTTTAAAAAAATGGCTGGAAACCTGTGAGCCCCTGAAAGCATCAGCAGTACAGCTCTTGTGACTGTGTGGCAAACCCACACTTTGGAAGACCAACGATCCTTGCTGTGCTCTTCATAACAACAGCTAAGGATTTTAGATGGGCCCCTGATGTTTAATAGCACGTCAGTGGGGAAACTGAAGGTGACTGGACCCCAAGTACAAAAACAGCAATCATGTGGACCGCAGAGAATCATGGGTAACTGGACCTGCTAAGTAGTGACGGGAGAGTGGGCCTCTGTGGAACCACCATATGTTGTCAATCTCTAATTCAGATTCTCCAATCAGATGTTTCTCTCCTGATTCAGTTTAAGTCAGGGAGTTCCTGAAAACAAATAACAGTTGAAGAGGCCCCACTCTGTCATTACTCTCTCATTACTCCCCCATGACCCCCCCCCCCCCCCCCCCCCATGACGCCCGTGAGGGACAGCATGACTGCCTCCTGCCGGACACAAACTGGTTGTGAATTTCAGGGAGTTACCCCTTTCTTATTTAGGGTGACTGTGCAAAACCAATTTAATGAACGTTGACTGTGACATATTAGATCACAGGCTTAGAGCAATTAGAGCTTATTAGCAAAATTCTGATTAATGTATTAATTTAATACTAATATCCCCTTCACTATTAAGCGATAGGATATGATGAAATCAATCAGTGATACCAAAATTAGAAATTACTTTGCAATCAATAACTATTCTCGTAGTACTTCGATTGAACTTGAAGTTATTTTTAAAAACTAAGTAAATGTATTTTAGTTCAGGGTTTCTATAAGGCCATTGTGAGCAGTATTACTAAAATAGTGCTCCTTCACTGTAGCTGTAGGCTGTTGGTAATAGGAGCCTCTTAATTACAATACATTAGATCTACACTGCGTAAAAACTGCTGCTTCTTACACATACTGTATTTTTGCTCTTAGCTTTATAAAATGTCAACCTTATGTATCAAATTACAGTTTATCCAGCTATGAAATCTATGAATTTGGAATGGGCTTGAAGCCTAAGCACGAGCAATCCGCATACTTTACAGTTAGACCCAGGTTCACAGATTCCCGTAGATGAATTAAACAGATTAAACAACATTCATTCTCTGCAGTGTGACCCTGTAAGACACAGATGCCAGACAGACATCCTGCTTTTTTTTGTCTGTGACGGGTCTTCATGTGAATGATGATTATATTTCTCCAATCACATATTTACAGGGGCCTCTGGGAGAAAGAAAATAAAATAAAAAATAAGGCTACCACAATGACACTTTTGAAAACACACAACAGTGCTCTACATTTGTTATGACAGAATAGCATATTTTACTGTAAGTATGGGGAAGAGCCAGAGCTGCTGTGAATGGGTGTGTAGTGTATTTTAGCTCCTCTCGTCCTGTTGATACCACTGAAATGAAGGGCTGTCAGCATTTGTTAGCAAGCCAGCATGCCACTTACTGTAAGCACCGGCATGCTTTCAAAGCAAGCTGTACTAACCACAGCTAAAAAAAAAAACCTCAGGAAACATTAACAGGCGGCCGATATAATCAGAAGGCTGAGCAGCTTCCAGAGGTCCTGTGCGAACTCAAGGGGTTTGCTGTTTTTGTGAGCCCTCTTTGGATGGACATGAAAAAACACATAAGATCAGAAACACACCAGTGAAATCAACAGAATGCCACAGCACTGGAAAGTGTTCTGTCATACAGAGAACACCGTCAAACTGGCTGACATCACCCGATGCCAGGATACAGACACCGTCAAACTGGCTGACATCACCCGATGCCAGGATACAGACAACACCGTCAAACTGGCTGACATCACCCGATGCCAGGATACAGACAACACCGTCAAACTGCCTGACATCACCCGATGCCAGGATACAGACACCGTCAAACTGGCTGACATCACCCGATGCCAGGATACAGACAACACGTCAAACTGGCTGACATCACCTGATGCCAGGATACAGACAACACCATCAAACTGCCTGACATCACCCAATGCCAGACGGGAGTTACATTACATACATTACATTATAGTCATTTAGCAGACACTCTTAACCAGACTACACTGGTTACATTTTTTACATGTTATCCATTTATATGGCTGGATATTTACTGAGGCAATTCTGCGTTAAATTCCTTGCCCAAGGGTACAGCAGCAGTGGAATCAAACCAGCAACCCTTTGGTTATGAGCCCTGCTCTTTACCACTATGCTACACTGCCGATCCCATTGTTTTTTCGTGAAGGATTTGTGCTGTCTGTGAACAGTAAGGTATTTCACACAATTGTACTGTAATAATAATGATGATAACCTGATTATTAGGAAGACACAGACAAAAGGGCCTCCCAGAGCCTGACATATTCTTTTATTCCCAGATCTAAGCAAACCTTAGCAGTGCAGCACTCTGAGTGGAGCCAGAGGAGAGGCAGTTAATGAGTAAACACAGCAATTAAGCCATTTAATTCTGCCCTGACATCCAAACAATACAATTCCACAGCCACTTAGAAGTATCACCTATAGTCAATACGAGCTGGTTCTTATGAACAGAGGATTTTACCAGCGACCCTCATAAGTGGAATAGATTGTTTCTGAGGCTGGAAACTGGGTGAAACAGAGAGAGGATGAAATGCTTCAAATACACATAAGCAGAGTGATTTCCGCCCTTCAAATGAAATTGTCTCGGGGCTTGACACAGACAAACATTCGGAGGCTGTGTTTCAGGATTGCTCACTTTGAGACCAGTGATAAAGAATCGATTTACCCAAAGAAAAACACAGACTGCTTGTTGCCGAGAGGCAAACACCGTCCGTCACTTCCCAGTCTGGGAGTTTAACTTCCATGTTGGACTGAGTGATTTGGACTCCATCTCAAAGTGAAACGCACTGGTCCATTTACACAGAGACGGATATACTGCAGTGAATGTTCCAGATAGTTCGGGTGGCTTCAAAGAGTTGTCTACAACGTCTCAATATTGCGAAAGTAATGACACCCCCTCTTCCTGTCCTTCACATACAGGACTCAGAATTCCATCGACCACAGTGGCCATTCATGTGCACAAGACCCTGCCAGGCAACACAAAATCAACGCACAGAGGATCACATCAGCAAGCAACACCAATACACTGAGCTCGGAGTATTCTCAATAAAGAAGTGGCATCACACTCTAAACTTTTTACAGTACAGCCATTTTAATTTCCCACTGCTCTTCTGGAGCCCATGTTAAGAGCTTCCTGCTTGCACTGTCAGGAAGGTTCATAGCGGCCGATCGACACCCTCTTACCATCTTAATGATCACTGTCAAAGCTGATGGATTATGATATTCATTATTGACCTGAAATAAATAAATAAATAAAAGGAAAGAGCACTGGAATCCTCTCAGAGCTGCTCGCATCATTAAAAGGACAGTTTGCTTTTATGGACAAACCCATTAGGGGTGTTAATCAGGATAAAATATCTCTCATCTTATTGCCATTGCTGACTGTGACAATGAGTCATTAACCATTGTCATTCTGGGATATCTATCACCATCGTTCACCAGGGATATTCCGGCATCCTGCACATGAGCCAGAACAAAATCATATTAGAAATACACATACCTGTAATGTGTATGCTGTGGGATTGGTTGAGCTGAATAGATAGAAACTAGTTAGTTGCCTCTGAGAGGGTTGCGATTTTTGCTTTTCGTAATGTACGGAGTTCAGGGGAGTTTTTCATTTCCAGCCTTTAGGTGAGAGCATTTGCAGATATAGTTTTGCAGTTTTGCATTTGCAGTTTCCTCAAAGGTGTGTTCAGGTAATAAACAAAAAACAAGCAATAAATAATGGTTAATTATGGAAATAATGCAATTAATATTTTATTTGGGAGGTATTTATTTTCTTACATGGCTCTTCAGAGAATTCATGTCTGAGAACTGAGAAGGAAATCAGAATTGTCTTCACCCTACTTATATCTTTCAACATTCAAAATTCTCTAGTTCTCTGTTCTCAAAAATGTCCTGCTGGATTAGATCATTTAAAAAACATAGATACGTAGCAGACACAAAGAGGCATTAAGCACTTTTCTTCATCTGTTTTTGGAACATGTTCTGAAGAGAGTGGTACAACACTTCAAATTGAAAGTTTTGTCTTTTCTAAATTGTTTTATTACTTCCATTTTTCACCAGAATCACTGAATGAAATATTTCCATGTTCGTTGCTGTCAGTGTAGCTCTATTCTGCTCACAGAAGCCCGCGCTCTAACTGCCAGTTTTGGAGAAATAAAAAGGCTCAAATACTGCAAAAAAGGTCCTTTGACATTTTCTGTTGTTCTCCAACAAGATGACAAGCCATTTAGGGAAACAAAGGCTCCTTCACTAATCAAACCATATCACTTAGTCGATATTGTATATCAGAGCTGTATTTAAATATGAATGCAGTTTAATTTAATGTGTGGTATGAAACAAAAGGCCTCTGGAATACCTGTCCCAGCTGTCTGGGCTATAGGTCTCTGAGTGACGCTGTATATCTGAATGGCACAAGCTATTTCATTGGCTTTACTTTTATCAGGGTTGCCATATTGTGGATTCTACCTTGCAGAGCCCATGGATTATGGAACATTGGTTTTAAATAAGTAAGTAAGTAAATAAATAAACAAATAGTCAGTCTGCAATTCCACCATGATGAGAGGTCAGATCATATTCTGCCAAACTGACTAACAAGCTGTATTTAGCAGAAGTGCTTATAGCAGGTTAAAAAAATAAATAAATAAAAAAAACCATAAATTAAAGTGACAAATGCCAGCTTTTGCTTATACAATTACTTCTCATTTTTATTGTGAATTTTAACTATGAGTCAGGTTGGTTTTAAGGATATACACTAACATCTAAGCACCTAACTATGCGGCTGATTAAAATGCATTTTAATCATGTCATGTCATTGCACTGTTCTGATGTACAGTGCAGCCTGTATTTCTTTAGAACGGATTGTTAGAAGATTGAAAAATAATTCTGAGTTTGTAGTTCTAATGGGTTTTGCTACATCTATTATTAAAATTACAGTAGAGCTCAGATTCACTACAAGTGATATTTATATGCAATTTAGACAGTGGATAACCTATTTACCAGTAAGTGATTATCAATTCAGGCATTCAGCTGCCTAGCTGGCTTCCCCTTTGGCAATCCGAGGATAAAACACAGTATACTTCCCAGTTCCTTTCCTAATATCTAGCCTGCGCTATGTGGTGTTATGAGTCTGGAGTTGCGTTACCGCTCCATACAGTGGTGTTATGTTTAAGGGTGAACCTGAGATGAAGTAATTACAGGGCCATTGACCTCAGGGGAGAAACACAGAAACAAACTGCAGGAGGAAAAACAGCCTCTTATCAGCGGCCAGACCCTAAACTAATAAGTATACTTTCTGCAGCTGTAACAGCTGCTGCTTGCCTTCTTTTGGGAAACACACGTCTACCTGATTCCAGTACCTTATGCCACCTCCATATCCGCCATTTAATTCGAGCGACAAAATGTTTATCAGGGACTGAGCAATCATGCAAAGCAATTTGAGCTGCAGTGTTTGTAAGTGTAATCAATGCATGTTACATGAACACACACACTAATCCTGCAACACGTGGAGGAGTGGAAGAGGGATTTGGCCGGAAACCAGAGGGTTCCATGTTCAAAGCTGTGGGCTCTCGATCAACATGCTACGCTACACTTGCAATAAACATGGAGTGCTGTAAATGGATAACATGAAGAAGATGATTTTCATTCATGTCCTGATACTCTGCTGGGACACGGCTCCCCATATGTAATCACAGGAGAGCACGGATCCATGTCTGGGGTTATAATCACAGACACACTCAGGGTCTTGAAAGCATCCTCAAGATTAACGGCGGCGTCTGTCAGACCCCCAGCATTCCCCCATTCTCAGCAAAGCCAGAGACACGCACACAAGCCATTCATCACACCAACACGGTGAGGGAGTCATTACATTTAGGGAGTTACAACTAATAAACCACACTTTTTAAGAGGCATTTATATCACGCCAAATTTTAGTATGATTATTACAAATCCTCGCAAACGCTTGAGTGTCATGCATTTCTCTTCCATTGGTAATTTATGACTAATATTCTGAGGGAGGAAAAAAACAGACATATTTCATTCCCAACTGTATAACTAAATTACAGTCAGGCTACATTTCAATTTATTTAGGTAAAAAGCCAATTATGTGGAGAAATGAAGCCACTAGGCCGTATTTCATGTTAATGTATTCCATTAGTTTACGGATCACTGTAAGAGCACTCCGACCATGAACAACAGGCAGCGAATCCAACGTGTGTGTGTGCGCGTGTATGTGTGTGCGCGTGTGCGTGTGAGAGAGTGTGTGAGAGAGAAAGTGTGAGTGTGTGTTGGGCTGCGCATGCGCATTTCTGTATACATGTGTTTGAGTGTGTGCACACACCCACATTGCACAGGAACATAGCTGCTTGTTCTAGTCCACTGCGAATAGTTTCCATGTCACAAACATTTATCTGCTGAGGAAATGAGAAAGGTAGAGTTAAAGCTCTTCTGTGGGCAGAAAGGGCGAGAAATCCACATATTTAACCAGCTCAACAATCCCAAAACAAGCAGATAATTTGATAATATGATAATTCGCAGGTGATTTTCCAGTGTGTTTATTGAAAGGGGCTGGGGTCTTGCAGAGGTCATCATAGCTGGTCTCTGGGAAACACACGCTGGCCCCTTCCTTCTGTGTATGTGATGATGGCCAGTGAGAAGTAAATGCACATTGAAGATTAAGAAAGAAAATATTTCAAAAATAGATTTTCAGAGATATTAGTCACAGGTAGAATAAATATCAGTGGTAATATGAGTAGTAGTAGCAAAGGTACTGTGATGGTAAGCATGTTAGAGGAGATTTTAATTAAAGCTGAGAGCTGTGTGATGTGGAGTGCTGTTCCTGGATGTCTCTTTAAGCCGACTGGCTCTCAGTCCACCCACGACGGGTCTGCGGCCCGGTGCCACTCAGAGCGATGACATCACCGCCCGTCTCTGTGAACACACGGGCGTTAACCTTCTGCCCGGGAGCCTGAAATGCCCTTCACCTTGCTGCAGATCCGGGGGCGTCTCGGCCTGCTGCTCCACAGCCAGAGGTCAGGGGTCAAACCTGCAACATCTCAGCCTGCTGCTCCACAGCCAGAGGTCAGGGGTCAAACCTGCAACATCTCAGCCTGCTGCTCCACAGCCAGGGGTCAGGGGTCAAACCTGCAACATCTCAGCCTGCTGCTCCACAGCCAGGGGTCAGGGGTCAAACCTGCAACATCTCAGCCTGCTGCTCCACAGCCAGGGGTCAGGGGTCAAACCTGCAACATCTCAGCCTGCTGCTCCACAGCCAGGGGTCAGGGGTCAAACCTGCAACATCTCAGCCTGCTGCTCCACAGCCAGGGGTCAGGGGTCAAACCTGCAACCCGGCTGCTGCAGCACCCAACAGGCAGAATCCACCCTGATAAAGCACTGTGCCCCTCTGCTTCAGAACACAGCGCCTGCTCCGTGCTGGAAGACTCTGAACGTGTGGACATCCCTCCCAAAAACTCCCCAAAAACACACTTTCAGAGGAAGCAGACAGAAACTTTCATGAAGTTTCAATTGAAGAAACAATTAGGCTTCAATCTTTAGTCTTTTTCTTCATGGTTTTTCATTCATCCTGATTTTAATGCTTTACTTTTTGTACAGGCTAACACAGTGAACACGTATTTTTATCTTGTGTAAGCAACCCTTAGGTGTGTGCCTTGGAAGACCAAGGCTTTTTTCCCTTTAGATTTTAACATTTGGATTTCAACTCACACAGCCATTCATGGCTTTGCTTAAGTTTTCAAGCTTTGTGTTTACACTGGATCCAATGGGCACCTTATCTTTAGAGTGTTATCACTAATTAATCTGTCTTAGTTCTTACTCCAAAGAGTGCTCCGATTTCTCCTCTTCTTATCAGCTACCATCTATTATTCCTGTGGTGTGTTAGAAAAGAAAAAAAAACAACAACAATCTCTTTCAGAAAATATCAGAATTGCAATCAAAACCTTAATTATCTCTGTGCTTCCAGTGGCATCAGTGACAGCACAGCTCGGCGCGGCGGAGAGTTATACCTGCCAGGAGACGGAAAGATCACCCTTCACTGCGTAACTGCAGTGGCATGCCATGAATGGATATTCATTATGAACTCACAACAGACTCACTGATTCATTTTTATTGCTCTTGATATACAAAAATGAAAAAAAGTGAAATATGACCACACTGAACATAAGACAGAAGGGTTTTCTAACTGAAAGAATTTCTTGGTGGTTCAGCAGCTCCACAGAGAGCTGAAATGATCAGTGTTATATGTCTTTAAAGACAATGGCTAAAGCCAAGAGAATGAGGGCTGTCGGTTCTCTGGTGAGAAACTACAAGAACTGCCCACATTTGCTAACAACGGGGCAGCAGTGTGCCATAGGTGCCAAGGGAGCAGGGCTCTTAACCAAAAGGTTGCTGGTTCAATTCCCCGCTGGGGCACTGCACTTGTACCCTTGGGCCAGTAAATATCCAGCTGTATAAATTAAAAGTTGCTCTGGATAAGAGCATCTGATAAATGGCAATAATGTAATGTAACAAGGCACCACTTCATCCTACACAGAGACAAACCCAGGGAAACACTGCAGCCAAACAAAAACAGAAGCAAGGTACACTGCTCGATAAATAAGGGTTTGCTTACATCAAAATCACTCGGGTAAGCAAACTAATTCAAGAGAATACATCCTGACACAGCCTGTTTAATAACTTTAGATGATTGGTTTTTGGTGCCTGATGTTCTTTTTTTGTGTGTGTCCTGCAGCCGTGTAAACAGCTTGGCAGAGCATACATTTTTAATATCTTCAGCACTATCAATGATATTAATAAATGTATGAATTTATGCCCTCTTGCCACAATAATAAAAAAAAGATAAAAACCAAAAACCCCACAATGAAATCTGCTCCCATAAGCTAATATCCCATGGTTAAAGATTTAAATCCATGCTATACCTTCCAAGGCCAACCAGGCTGGAGTGAGAATTAACTTCAAGATGCTCTGCAGGTTTTAGTCTACCATAAAGTCAGGTGTTTCCACAGACAGGTCAGCAGCACAATCTGCTAATATAGCTGTGCAAGTTATGGGAAACTCGGAAGAGAGGCAGGGGAACTGACTGTGTTCTAACCTTTGTTGGGTTTCTATGTATTCATTTATTTCTGCTGTGATTCAAAATGGAGTTTGATGCAACAAAGCAGCAAACTTCAGCCAAACGTGCAAAGAGCTCACAGGCTCAAACCACACCACTGTAATTCCCTTCAGCCTCAGTCATCCCATTGTACAGGAGAAAAAAAGGACCACGATTCTAATTTAGAGCTCAACTCAGCACTACTGACACCTAAACATAAAATCAATGGGTTCCTCATGATGGGAATTGATCTCAAAATTGAGGTCTTGCTATTGAGAGATAACATTTTGAGACACTGAAATTGCATCTGTCAGACCCTCCATTGGAAAAAAAAAATGGAAAACAGGGCAATTTGTGTAATGGGCAAAGGAAAGCTAGTGCTCCAACATCCACAGAAGTTCATGTATTGAAATCAACAAAAATGTTGTGCAGGTAGTTACATACAGAAACACCTGCTTGCAGACTGGCTTTCCGCTTTCATATGTAAAAATTAACATTAGCTTTATTAACTTCATCTTCATAATATCCATATCTGTAATGTCAGCCAGTCACTTATTAAATGCGACAACACATTATTTATCCTGATGACCTTCATTAACACCATCAACACACAAGTATCAGATGGTTGTGTGTAATGAGATCATACATACATACGAGATCTGCATCCTCTTTACATTAACACTTTATTTCAAATTAACATCTGGCCCTTCAACAGATTTGGTGCTAGCTACTTCAATGAACTTAGCCCATTGTTCAATTAATTTTTTTAGGCCCTGAAGCAGTTAATTTGTTAATCTTAATCAAACTGATTACTAAACTGTATTTGTTTTTTAAGGAGTAAATACCTACCAAATAACACAGTTCTTCCACAATTACTTGACATTCATATAGTCTATGGCTCCCAAGATTAAATATTCAAACTGTTAAATCCTTTTTCCCCCACAGTTATGTAAAAACTCTTCTTCCTTTTTCACTGCAGAGTTATCTGCATTCACTCAAAACTTGAGGCATGGAAATGAATGCTATCAATCAATTATATGTTAATTTATGCATGGGGTCTTAGGCTAGACTTCATGAATATTGATGACAAATGGTAAAACTTCTTACATTTATCTTATTTTTGAATGAATGCATTTAAACATTTAAATTCTGTTAAAAGTAATCGATTAGCAATCTCATGGTCGAATATTCAAATGATTTAATTGACAAATTAATAATTTAATTAACATCCCTACAAGACAGAATGTATAGCTCCAGCCCAAAGACAGAGAGGACACAAGCATTTTCCTCTTCTGCAGAAAGCACCTTAATGCAGATCATTATGATCATAATAACAATGATAAACTGTGCTTCCTCCCTGTTATAATATTACCTGGACCTGAAGATGTAATTAATCCTGGAAAATAAAGCCACTGAGCTACTGTATCATTTACGCAAACGCGATGACAACGATAAGTAACTAGAAATCTGAAAGAGCCTCACCGTATTTTCTCAGTCAATAATATTCATGAACATCCATTACCAGAATTTAATTCCTGTGAGTGTCATTAATGCCAGAAGAAGCCATTAGCCGACCATGATAAAGGGAGTTAAAATAGTAGTGTCAGGAAACACAGAGATTAATAATGCCTGCTTCATGAGAGCTCATATCCTCCCGTACAGGTCCCTTTGGACTACCTGTTGCAGGAGCAGGGGGAGTGATGATGTAAGGCGATATCATGGTGGGGGGTCTGTGTGTTAAAAAAGAGGAGGCTGTACTATCATCAAACACCCCTCAAGAAGAGTATGTCTTTATGGCGTCGGGGTGGCCGGGTCAGGCTATGTGTATGCATGTGTGTGAATGTGTGCATGTGTGTGCCAACGTGTATGTGTATGTGTGTGTATGTATTCGTGTACACGTGTATATGTGCACGAGATAAAGATTGCTGCTTGGAGAGGCTACGCATCCTTGCCCATGAAACACTCTCCCAGTAAAAGCGGGCTGTGACTCAGACAGGGGAGGGATCAGAGGAGGAGAAGGAGACCGAGAGCCATGACAGTCAGTGCATGAAGTCTGCCAGTCTCTCTCCACACTGCAGCGCTAACACATGCATATTCCTGCTGTGCCTATGCTGGCTGCAACTCTGAATCTCATAACGCTCTCTTAACCCCCATAAAACAAAAATAATCTACAGCGCTACACTATTTGCATATGCCCTTAAATTAGGCTGACACACTGCTTGACAAATGAATGAACTGGTCCTTTAATCAGATACTTCATCAATTCTCAGCGCACAGGTGTGGAGCTTCCACCTGTCATCTGCAGCACCTTCCTTCCTCACCTTCTCCTGTCCTGCAACCTGCAGATCTCGTCCAAACCAGACCCCAGACCTCGCCCAAACCAGACCCCAGGCCTCGTCCAAACCAGACCCCAGGCCTCGTCCACACCAGACCCCAGACCTCGTCCGAACCAGACCCCAGACCTCGTCCGAACCAGACCCCAGAACTCGTCCACACCAGACCCCAGACCTCGTCCAAACCAGATCCCAGACCTCGTCCAAACCAGATCCCAGACCTCGTCCAAACCAGAGTAGAAAATCAAGGCGGTACTTCTCATTCATTTCAGGTCAGCTGTGGGCAGAGGGAGGGCTCCCCAACATCAAACAACGCTGAGTGTTTGCCCTACCACTTCTTCCATGGACCACTTTACAGCGAGCGGGGAGGTCAATGGCAGCCGACAGAGAACTGGCAGCCTACACTTCTACTGACTCGAGAAAATCCAAATATACATTAGTGACGGAGAGCCCTGACTGGAGAAATGTCAAGCTTGTGGAAAATCAGCAGACTTCTTAGCAGATGTGAGAAATGAGCGCGTATAAAATATGTTTATTGCTGTTTACTGGGGCTCTGTAGGCTGGATCGCAGTGCTGGCTGTGGGCCAGATGCTGACGGAGCCGTGGGACCGGAGGTGTGGGGGATAAAACGGTTCTGTCAGGTGCACTCAGAGGAGACACCGTGCAGCAGCTCCCTCTGGGCAGGCTGTGGAGGCAGGCCTGCTGGGATAGTGGAGGAATGGCTCTTTTAAGCGCTGCCCAGCCCCACCCGGAGCCTGGCGTTCCACACTGATGGGCCTGTCCTAAGCGTCTGCTCTACTGTCATGCAGCACTTCAGGGTTTGCCTGTTTAGCCAGTAAAGCCAATAATGGGCAAAAAACTACCATCAAACACATAAGGGGTTTGGAGCACTTTTTAATTAAGCCCTTCTAAAATTGGCTCATGAGCGTATGCAAGCACACTGATTTGCACGCACGTGCACACAGACACACAGACACGCACAGACACGCACAGACACACACAGACACACACAGACACGCACAGACACGCACAGACACACACAGACACACACAGACACACACAGACACGCACAGACACACACAGACACGCACAGACACACACAGACACACAGACACACACAGACACGCACAGACACGCACAGACACACACAGACACACAGACACGCAGACACACACAGACACGCACAGACACACACAGACACGCACAGACACGCAGACACACAGACACGCACAGACACGCACAGACACGCACAGACACGCAGACACACAGACACGCACAGACACACAGACACGCACAGACACGCACAGACACGCACAGACACGCACAGACACGCACAGACACGCACAGACACACAGACACGCACAGACACACACAGACACACAGACACACACAGACACACAGACACGCACAGACACGCACAGACACGCACAGACACACACAGACACACAGACACGCACAGACACGCACAGACACGCACAGACACACAGACACGCACAGACACACAGACACGCACAGACACGCACAGACACGCACAGACACACACAGACACACAGACACGCACAGACACACACAGACACGCACAGACACGCACAGACACACACAGACACACAGACACGCACAGACACACACAGACACGCACAGACACGCACAGACACGCACAGACACGCACAGACACGCACAGACACGCACAGACACGCACAGACACACACAGACACGCACAGACACACACAGACACACAGACACGCACAGACACGCACAGACACGCACAGACACACACAGACACACAGACACGCAGACACACACAGACACGCACAGACACACACAGACACGCACAGACACGCAGACACACAGACACGCACAGACACGCACAGACACGCACAGACACGCACAGACACACAGACACGCACAGACACACACAGACACACAGACACACACAGACACACAGACACGCACAGACACGCACAGACACGCACAGACACACACAGACACACAGACACGCACAGACACGCACAGACACGCACAGACACACAGACACGCACAGACACACAGACACGCACAGACACGCACAGACACGCACAGACACACACAGACACACAGACACGCACAGACACACACAGACACGCACAGACACGCACAGACACACACAGACACACAGACACGCACAGACACACACAGACACGCACAGACACGCACAGACACGCACAGACACGCACAGACACGCACAGACACGCACAGACACGCACAGACACACACAGACACGCACAGACACACACAGACACACAGACACGCACAGACACGCACAGACACGCACAGACACACACAGACACACAGACACGCAGACACACACAGACACGCACAGACACACACAGACACGCACAGACACGCAGACACACAGACACGCACAGACACGCACAGACACGCACAGACACGCACAGACACACAGACACGCACAGACACACAGACACGCACAGACACGCACAGACACGCACAGACACGCACAGACACGCACAGACACGCACAGACACGCACAGACACACAGACACACACAGACACGCACAGGCTGTCTGCTGCAAACGTCGGCCATCCGTGCAGGGAGGTGCTGCAGTGATATCTCAGACTGAGGAGCACACAGAGCCCGGCAGAGACCTCAGCTCCTGGAACTCCCGCTCTGCCCAAAATGAGTCACACACACCCTGAGAAACGGCAGCATGAGAGCACCCCACAGAAGCTGACATCACCCCCTACAGCGAATACAAGAGCACAATAGGTTCCTTGTGCTGGAGTCTTTAGGTCTTTAGCTCAGCAAAACAATCATATTGCTTGGTGTTGTTTCAAAACTGCATGACAAAAACACTGAAGGTACAGCATTTGCCCACAAAGGAATGACCCTAGAGATATCTGCTCTGCTTAAAGATGTCTGATTCCTATAGCCTGCAGAAAATGTTTTACCTCTTTCCCCTCTGGATATACCCAGCCCACCCTGGAGATATCTGCTCCCTCCTGGAGATACCTGCTTCCCCTGAATGTATCAGCTTCCCCTGGAGATATCTGCTGAACATCTTAAAAGTGACAGCATGAAAGCTTCTCCCCTCAGATGAGTGTTTAAACACCCAGGCTGGATTTATGGACAAAATTCATCAGCCTCCCACAAATCTGGCAGCTTTCAGGCACTCCATTAGATCCTTACATAGTTCTGTCAAAAAATATCACAAATCCAATCAGGCATACAAGTTACATTATAAAGTATCATTATATCTCTACTAACACACTGTGTCTTTTGACTGACATATCTTTCATGAGGTGTGTGCCAACAAGACCCTATGAATGACTAGAGTAATATTTTTCCACAGAGGACAGGAAAATATAGAACGCTTAACAGAACTTAATCTGTTGCTGTTGTTGCAAAAGCACAATAGAATTTAGCACACAATTAGCACAAGGAACTACGTTATTTTATCGAGTATTTCTGCTTTGTAAAACATACAGCTGCAGGAGAACACGATGTGATAATGTGACACAGTGCTTTGTGTCATCGGCTCTCTATGCCCTCCAAACATACTGCTTTTTAAACTGCAAATAACTGGTACATGAGTTCTGGGAAAGTAGTGTCATGTCTCCTGTTCTGTGTCATTCTGAGCTTCCACTGTAGCTGTGTTACCTGAAGTGCGCTCAGGTGGCTGTACGGAGATAAGGCGGGAGGAATACCAAGCACCCAGCCTTCTCCCATCTCAGCTGCTCGTTATTATACGACCTTGGCGAGGCCGCCAGAAATGCGCCATCAAACACCTCGGACTGCACACCTGAGTGTGCCTGAGGTGTTGCTACACTCCCAAAAAATGAACAGAACATTTAGAAGAACCAGACGTGTGTGGGGGAGGGGTGGAACAATTACGTGCGTGCGGGCCTGACATTCAGAGTTGGCATGCAGGCACCGAGGGACTGAAAATAACAGGCAAAGTGAAGAAACAGATGCGGAGCTCCGCTCTCTGGGGCACAGGAAGCAGACAGCATGAGAGAGGCACAGATTCTGCCTTTTTTTTCTCCGGGTTTTAATATCAGAGCTGCTTCATCTGGTGATGCGGACTGAACATTATTATATTTCATTATTAATGTCAGATGATAGCCACATCGCAGTCCCCAGGTCTTCTGCTTCGCAGGCAGAGGAAATCGTCCCTGCTTCATTAGGTATTGTTAATGGCATTCGTTGTAAATGTCTGACATTTCACTTGGGCCTGTGCTACGGGCTGCTTCAGCACCAGAGCGCGGAGCTGGGAAATGCTACAGAAAAGGTCTTCCTTTTTCCCCTCTCCCAGCGTTTCCCGAATTTGCTCAACGTAACCAATTCAGAATGACTGAGACCGAACCACAAGCGGCGTGTTTACGAGCACGGCTTCTCATCTCGGAGGTGTTTGCGCATTACACTGAAGGCATGTCATTTGTTACAGCTCATGCCGCGTATCGAATGAGAAAAACAATGCGAACTCCCATCAGCGAGGACGCTTTGAGGTGAACACCGCTTTATGAACAACACGCATTGTTGATGTACTGGGCAAGGGCTTGGAGGAGGTGGCGCGTCTCTGAGTTTATTGAATCTGAGTGAGTTCTCCCAAGCAGCTGCCTAAGTGCTATTACATGGAACAATCCCACACTCCAAATGAGTCTCATCACATCGCTAATGGAGTTTACACCCCCGAGGAAGGCCTGTATGCTGCTACACATTCACTTAATGACTGCATTGGGTTTGAAGTGAACCGCGGTCTGGCTTATTTCACAAAGAGGACAATGCCGAATCTTTGTCATTTCACATCATTAGCTAATTGGCCTTTCTTCAATGTCTTTTTTTCTGCCCTCACTCTCACTGAGGGCAGAGTCAGACACTAATTTCACAGAATGTGCATGTTTAAAATTCATAATCAGAGAACAGGAAGTTTGCCAGTCTGTACCTGTCCTGTCCTCACTTATAAAAGAACAGATTGGTTTTGATATTAAGAGACTATGAAATTATACTAACTTTTGAAATAATGGTAATCAGGTCATTTTTGATTAGATTTTTTACCTTGCAATATTACACTCTCAGGACCCAGAACAACATTCTTCCGCAGAGCCATAATTTGACTCCTCTATCCTCTCATTTTGAAGGGCTTTTGGCTTTGCTGTTTTTGTCAGTTGTAATTATGCTTCCTGATCAACGTCCTAACTGTTTCAAAGATACAATACAGTACCTGTCAAACAGGACAGAGAGGGGCTGATGTAGATTGTCAGAAATCATCAGGAAAGTAAGACTTATCACCGTCGATATTAGGCTTAGACATTTTACAAATTACATACCTTTCCAGTTTGCCTTTATCTCCCTATATTACAGAATTGCATCTTTTCGAAAACCTTTACTTTATCTAGTTTTAATATTCAACACATTAAAATCATTTCCAAGCTTCTTTCACTCATATTTCAGACTCATATGTCATCTGTCTGTTTAAAATTTTGATGTAAAGACAGAAGGAAACTGTGGTTGTGACTGATTATGACTACAACGTCAAGCTTTAAAAAAAAAAAACATAAAAAACATAGAATAAGGGAAAAAAAGAAAATGGATGTGAAGAAAGAACAGAGTCATTCAAGGAGGGAAGAAATGAATTCACACTCTTTTTTATGATTTAATCTATTATTTCTGTGCATTTTGTTTTTGCAAATTCACTGTTTTCCCTGGCTGAAATCTCCCTTTCTGCAGCCCATCTCTGTTTTATTCCAGGTGTAGGGTAGATTTGCATTAAAAATGCCTACCAGTAAAAAAAAAATGAATAATGTACATTTCTGACTAAAAGAAAACACTGTTTATGCACTTAATCCAGCAGGAACCCATCTTTCTTCTAACTGATAGCGCGTCATGAGGTGACCTTGTCTATAATACAAAAAGGACACAGAGGAAAATGCAGGTAGGACTATTAAACAGTCTGATGGCTTTCAGATAGAAGCACTACCTTTACTGATAAAAAGCTCATGATCTCCTTTTCATGCATCCTGTACCCCTCCCTTAATCTGGCTTTTAGTTGTCACTAATATATAGACCCAGGGTGTTCAGCTCCATTCCTACAAGGTCGGTGTCAGGTTCTGGCCAGTTCCCAAGATGAAAGATGAAAAGATGAAATAAGCTGTCTACTTTTACACCAATGCATTTTCTAACTGCTGTAAAAAAGAATATATATAGGTATCTGCAGTAATTTATGCAAAAAGTATATAGCCAAACAGTAGTAATTAAGTAATTAAGAGCAAAACACAAGATAATGTTTACCCTTCAGGAAGTGAGTTTCACACCCCTGCTGCAGACGTTAATTGCATGCATTTTAACTGTAACATACATCTTCATGCTTGGGAGTTTAAACTGCTTTATGTCTCAGTTTATTTTTTATATTTTCCACTGCTACCCGCCTGTGTACATATTTACTTTCAGGTAGTTACTTGCAGTAAAATTTGTTTTCTCTTTAACAATGTCTTATTTCCATTGATAAATTGAGTATTTTTACTCTCACTCTTTCTTCACAGGTATATTCAGCCTAAGTCATTACGTGGGACCTCCCCAAATTTTCATAGACGTAACCCTACACCTGCAGTGGATAGCGATGTGAGAGAAAACCCATTTTTATAGCTGAGTGTTGTAGAGGAATGTCAGGGAAGTGGAAACTGTGCGACAGCGTGAGTTACATCAGCGTCAGCGCCAGAGCAATGTCAAAGTGCTGCCGAGAATTCAGACGCCTAGTTCTCTCAGGTCTTCCCACCTTTGAATGCCATGAGCGAGACTGCAGCTACAGAATCATTCTCTCTGCTGTCAGAGCAAGGACAAGTCAGCCTTCTGCCTTTACCTCAGACACTGAAATCACCCGGAATAAAGTCATCAAGCATCCCTCTGTTAAACTGTCCTTTGTGTGGGAATGAAAGCCATGTTTAAGAAGAGCAGAAAAGTTTGACAGAAGTGCGCTTATGCAACGCGGGTCTTTAAGAGGGTCAAAGTCTTTTGGAAAGAAGTGTGAATTGAGAATATGCTGCGAGAAAAACAAAGAAATGGCAGCATGTCTACTTCCGTATAATCGCAATTTGCACAAACCTGATAATTATGCATTGGATTTACCAAAAAAAAAATAAAAGGCACAATGCCAAATTAGAGGAATTAGAGTCAAAGCGAGTTTAAACACTCCATTGTATCTGAAAGTTATTTTCAAAGTTAGCATTTCTCTTCAGAGCACAGATTTAAATTGCTCTGCTAATTGAACATTTATGCCTTGACAAAGATGTTGTTTTGTTTTTTTGTTTTTTTTAAGCTGTTAATACAAAGTATTACACAGCATGTGGGCACCTCTCTCTTCCAGGCCCTCAGAACCCCCACCTCCTCTTCCGATCCGGCCTGTAAGGGGGGGATGCTCTGCTGATATCCCACAGTGCCTCCACACACCGAGATCTGCGGCTAAACCACCTTCCCTGAACTGTTTCCATGTCTAATACACTTGATGCTTCTGGACCGATAAATAAGTGTACGGTTCACTGAACATCTCAGGATCTAAACCCACAAATTGACGCTGACTGTTCATTTTCTGTATTGATTTGCATGTAGGACGATTGAGGCAGATTAGATGACCCACCCCCTGCTCTTTGAGAGAACAGAAAGACAGACACGTTTAGCCGAACAGCAGGCCTATCTGATCAGGATGCGGGGACTGACCCCCTCTCTGGCTGAGTGTGGAATAAAGCGGTGCACACACTTAAAGAGAAAGCGCCGCATTTTCATTCCGCGCATTAAATGAAGGGTTTTATTTCCCTCTGAGCAGGGCCTGCCTGACCATAGGATTAATGTCATGTTTGTCTGAAACGGTTAACAGGGAGGGCGAGGGATTATGGAGACAGGTCCGGAGCCCAGATTTATTTCCAGATCATTCTAACGTGAACACAAAGACCTGTTTCTACATTCGCATCAGAGGTCCTAGAACAGCACAGACCACAGGCTCCCAAAAAAAAAAAAAAAATTCAGAGTCTGGCTCAGGGTGATGACAGATGTCTTTCTCTGGTCTCGTCCGGCTGTTCAATAACTTTAAATTTAGAAAAAGGCCACTCTACTGAAACCACCCACCAACACCAGGCATCAATCTGCCATTATCTCTGTATGGGGCGGAGAGATTAAAACTGCTTCCATGGTCCCACCGGAGATCCGCCTGTGTGTATGTTTGTGCTTTTGGAGACCGGCAAGATGATAAGCTTTGATGGATCCACAAACAAACATTAATTTGTCAACTGGAAGCCACAGTACCGTCTTGGCAACTAGAATAAATAAATAAATAACCAGTCTCAAGAGTATTATAAAGAATATGAAAATGGTGGCAGTTGATATGGTGATCTCACTGTGGATTATAGTACACAGGGGGGAGGGGACGTGGTCAGCTTCTCAATATCATTGGCCCGTCTGTTCTGGCACAGAGATAGCAAGGATTTCATCCACAATCCTCTTACTTCTTCAGCGGGGGGAGATTGTGTCCCCTTTCCAAAATCTACCATGGCCCCTGGAACTGTTGCTAAGGACAACCATGCCGTTCCAAAACGCCATCCTCTTCAAGAGCAAATATTAGATAAACACGAGCTGTGAAGTCTCAGGCGACTTCGCTCAGAGCAGCCCTACCATCGGCCAACGGCAGCTTTACACACCTCTGCTCTGACCGCTTCCTCGGTTACTTCACAGAAGACCGGTTCCCCCCCCAGTTGGCTTTGCAGTATTAGATCCTTAATCCCAGCTTTGGTTCAGGTTTGTTCCACTGTGAGCAAATAATATGAGGAAAGGTGCGAACGCATTCATGGCTGAGCGCAGCTATCGGCCTCCAAACACCTTCAGAGAATGCCAGGCTCACGTCGTCTTAGACACACAGAAAACAGCGCATGCTGCACCACTCGGGGGCCACAAGGAGCAAAAAAAAAATCCACGAATGCAAGAGCTCTTTCAGCTCATTGGAAGAAGCGCCGTAACATCACCAAAAATTAACCCGAATGTCAATCTTTGCAGGAATACGAATGGATGGGATTCCCTCAGAACAGTGGAATGAACAGACGAAAGGCCTGTTACACAAGACTTACTGGTGAGATTTTTACTGTGGTATTAAATCCTTCCAGACTGATGCAAAGCACCAATTTGATCAGCAGTGTTGGGGAAAAGCAGAACAGCCCAGCAGAGGGGCGGAATTGTAAAGCATTCTGAGCAGCCATTAGTGTCTCTCCGTATTACCCTTAAAGCCACTACAAGCGCAGTGCACTGGGATGGGGCTGTGTTTTATGTCCTGACATTAGACGATGTTCGGCTCAGAAAAACGCAGAGTCAAACGCGCATTTATCTTGCCTGGTGGTGCAGGGGCGCGTTGAATTGCGCAATGTTTTGACACACAGACACTTAGGAAAGGAAGGCGAGGAAGGGACTCAAATCACACCACAGAAAGACGATGTCAGGCCCCCCCTCCCCTCCTCTGTGCCGTGACGTCTGCTGACATTCAGGGCGTTTCCTTCAGCGTGGGACACTGGAGCCCAATAAAAGATGCCCTAATCAGCCGGCTCTGCTCCCTGGAGCTGCACTGCCTTTACAGCCGGCCTCCGAGCTGAACGGTTGTTAATTTTCTGCATTTGGTTAATTATATCTACCATACCATATGTCAGGGTGCCTGGATCAGTGGCCTGTGGTCCCCATTCTCCCATCAGAGAGGGGCCTTCCTGCTGCAGCCTCCTCTCTCCGTCTCCGAGAGCCAGCGGCCCAGTGAGTCAGCCATGAGGGGCTCTCTCGTCCTCTCTTAAAATACAGTTACTTCTAATTATAGCTCTCTCTCCCTGCTGCTGTGCCTGCACAGCACAGAGCTCGGCAGATAGAATAGAACTTTTACCATCTTTGATCAAAGCTCTACACACACACACACACACACACACACACACACGCACGTGCACGCACACACACACACACGTGCACGCACACACACACACACACACACACGTGCACACACACACACACACGTGCACACACGTGCACACACACACAGTACACACACACACACACACACACACACACACACACACACACACACACACACACACACAGTACACACACAGTACACACACACACACACACACACACACACACACAGTACACAGTCTGATCCATTATTTATGTGTGTGTGTGTGTGTGTGTGTGTGTGTGTACGGCTGTGTTACATGTACATGTGTATTCATGATTGTGGACCCTGGGAATTGGGATGAAACAGGATCTAATGAAAGAATTCAGCACTGATTCTTCTATCTGCAGTCCGAGTGCAATCTCTCCCAGTCCAGACTCCTCCGCCCAGCGGATGTCTAAACATCTTTCAAAACGGAGAGGGTGCACATATTACAATTTACAATTTAGCATTTTGCAGACACATTTTTGAACCAAAGCGACTTACAATTAGTGCATCCTGCAACAATAAAACAGAAATCTGCAAACAAAACCTGCAACATAGAGACAGGGTTAGTACAGAAGATTTTTTTTTTTATCTGTCTGTTTTTTATCTGTGCGTAACGGCGTGTGTGGAGAATCTGTCAACCTGAGAACCTGTCAGCGGAGCCCGTGGTCGGAGTCATTTCAGACGAGCCCTACTGCACTTTCTCAGTGTATCTTGGAGAGAATAAATATGTAAAATGTAAAAATGACTGAGCTCTGGAGGGTATATAGTCCCTAGCGGTGTCACAACCTTGGATTCAAACATGTAACAAACTGAAACAACATCCTGAGTAAACCTGATTCCGGTCTCCAGGGCAGAGAGGGTGCTGAGAGACACTTCTGTAGGCTCCCTTTGCTACATTGTGGCATGTATGTTCAGATGATCACAAACTGTCAATCAGTACCGATTGATGGCAATAAATAAGTGCCTTACTGCTGATCTACAACTTACTCTTGTATAATGATAAAATGAGGGGAAAAAAAAAACAATAGAAAAAACTACACCATCACAACCTCTGTTCAGCTTGGAATCACATCAGAAGTTTATGTTCATGAACATTTTTACAAACTTCAATTGAGTAATTCAGACAAAGTGGTAATCTCCCTGCGACTGTCCCAGTCTCTCTCTCTCTCTCTCTCTCTCTCTCTCTCTCTCTCTCTCTCTCTCTCTCTCTCTCTCTCTCTCTCTCTCTCTCTCTCTCTCTCTCTCTCTCTCTCTCTCTCTCTCTCTCTCTCTCTCTCTCTCTCTCTCTCTCTCTCTCTCTCTCTCTCTCTCTCTCTCTCTCTCTCTCTCTCTCTCTCTCATTCATTTATATCCACACATGTTTTTTTGCTCTAAGACATCAACCAAAACAGTTAGTAGGCACAAACAGTACCAAATACAGTAAGTATAGCACACAATGTAAAACTCATCTCCATTAGCGAGTGTGGTGAATGATCCTCACATTAACTACGCCCCCTCCTCCCACTCCTTTATTAGGGCTTCTCCCTGATCAATGAACCATGCATGCCTTCAGAAGACACCAGGACTTCAGGAAGCTGCATTATTTATAGGATTTAATTTCTATTATTTGGCTGTGTTGGCTCCCCAGGCCAGCGTCAAAGTGGAGAAATTGCTGGAGTTGTTAATGACAGCCGTTTAGGACAAATCAATTCATCTCTCCGGGGAGAGGCAGCTCCGGCCCACAGTCTCCCTTATTGCATTATTGTTGTCAAGGCTTAAGGCCACGGGACATAAACCAGCTAATTATCAAATAAACTCTTCCTCTTTTATTTGGTGTTTCTGGGAATACAATGCGCTTTCTCCAAATGTGCACACTGTGATTATATGGCATCTGCGTGGAGAATGCACACAGCAAGCTAACGTCTGCAACTGCACACACGTCCACACTGTTACTGGTGAGCAAGAAATTAGCCTCAAAGCCCAAAAGTCAACATGTGACGTTGGAACACCGTTGCATTGGGCTTTCATCACGTGTAAACAGTAGGCATTAAAAAGCAAGCCGCTGTTGAAGACAGATGACCAGTATGACGTCAGCTCCTTGATACATGGTCTTGCGTCACATGCTGACATTCGGGCTATGAGACGAGTCTGGGCTTGCATGCTGTTTTAGCTCCAAAGCCACCCTTTCACTGACTCACACCCCTGTGACTGACTGACTCATGCCTTCTGACTGCCTGGCTCATTCCCCATGCCACCGCTCCCTACCAGCTTCACAGACACAGGCGGCTGTATTTTAATGGTGATTCTGCATGCATTTACCTTTCAGCATCACTTTAACATCATGCTAAGCAGGTACGGTTCGTCACAGTCATGGACAGCACCAAGGGTATAAAAACCTCCCAGTATAAATATTTATATGCCACGCAACAAATGTAAGTACTTCAGTCAGGTATGCACATAAACCATAAATGTTTACGTGCATGAAATTTGTGTATGGAAGATATATGTGGCATAATACATGGAGCAATCCATGTGTGTGAATTTCCCGCTGAGGAACGTGTACAGGCTATGGTGAGGCCAGCACTGAAATCTCATCCATTTAAACTGCATTTTGGTTCAACTAACCCTGAAGTATGCACAGTCATGCTATAAACTCATAAAAGTCTAAAAACTTCCTCTGGCAAACACTACGGCATTTAACAGAATGTGACATGTTTTGCAATAACTCTATTATGGGACTGTGAACCTTTGACTTGGTATTGTCTCTGCTCTAGCCTAACATTTTTTATGCACTTTTGTACGTAAAAATGTAAAATTTGTATGTAAAAATGTAAAAATTAATTGTTTTGAATTGGAGGATATTGTTTTGGCATTAAGTTTAGTCATGTATTAGAAGACAGCTTTCCCGTCATGCAACATTAATATTCTGTGTCTCTTGGAAACTGGACCTCCCTCACCAAAAGTCTGCTAACCTCTGCCCTGTAGGGTGCACCTGAGTCGATGGGGTCAGACACTCTACTGTCGTACATGTGTTGCCTGCTTAAACATGCGGAAAATGACCTGATATTCTAACCCTCCCCTTTTCACTACCACCTAATGAGAGTCTGCAGGCCTGAACAGGACAGCTGTGAGACCTGGTTTTGCAAACGGGAGGATCTCTGCCCTGATCCACAGTGCGGTCTCACAGGGGCCTAACTTCACCAATACACACTTTCATACGCATACAAATGCGCAGCGTCACAGACGTTTAGCCTCACAGAGACGCCACTGGACTCCCACCCTGAGAGACTAAACCTGTTGCGTGTCTCACCAATCAGAGGTCAGCGATGGGTAATCACCTCTCTGCCACAGCGACACCCCACCCACACGACACCCCAGCACTGCGCATCTGACGTCAACCGGATTAGGGTTTTATTTTTTTCCAGTTTTTGCCCCCTAATCTGAAAGATGTTGCTCCGTAAACCCAGAAAGACTGCATCCACTCCAGGAAGAGGCCTCAGACCAACGGAGAGAGCTACACCGGCAGCACCTGCAGGTATCTGATCCCGGATCAGTGGATCACACACTAGCCAGTGACACTCTCCAGTGGGTGCTCACATGGTGTGCAGTGGATCTGAGATTCACATGGAAAAACATGCCACACCATCTGCACATGCTCAGATCAAGCAAACCAAACACGATGCTGGATTTTGTTAACATGCAACATCTGGTGATCCAAGGGCTATGGACATGGCACATGTTTTGTTACGGCATGGAGGAGGTAACTATAAGATTGTATTCAGTAAGTGTATTATCACAAAATACAAAAAAATACAGCTCAGCTTTTTTAACCTTATTTACTGTGCTGGCTACAGATAGTCAAGGTCAGCCAAGGCCTACACTTTAATCTTGCTAGCTGTCATACAACAAATGTGCTTTTTCACTTTAAAACAATAGATATACTTCAGATATGTTTTTGTTTTCAGTGAGATATAGTATAAGCCTTTGGGGAATTTGTTACGTTATGTTCACTAGCAGCTTTCCATGTTTTCACGTTAATGGCCATATTGTTATGCATTTTATTTATGCATGTCCTATAAGCTAAAACAGCATCACACGTGTATCCTTAGGGGTTACACACTGGGGAGTGTTTGGGAGCACAGTTTTAATAAGAGGGAGTAGAGAAGAGAGAAGGGACTGCCTTCTTCTGGGGTTTCAGTAGCACAGTTCAGAACAAGGTTATTATCTTGCAGTTAAAAAAAACTGGAACCCCAAACATGGTGCACTGAAAAATTAACTTAACATACGGTCAGTTCTAAGAAGTAAAAGGCTTATTTCAGAGGAGAGCTCATCTGTAAACGTACACTGTTTTTACCCCCATGTTTCCTCGTGAAACCTGTCTGTGCCCATGCGCTGGGGATCTCCGCTGTACCTGCCAGCTGAAAAATCTGGAGCACGAGACGGCTGATGCTCCTGGGACACCCCAACTGCCCGGTCCGGGAGGCTCGCGGGAACATTCAACGTTTTCGGCACTCCGCTTCTGCCCGCCGCTTCTGCCCGCCGCTGCAGAGGGCCGGACACGGACTCCCCCCCCCCCCGCGCCTCACCTCAGCGGTTTCGTTTCTAGGTCAGACGGCGCAGGGGCGACGGGCCCGCTCTTACCGTCTCCCGCCGCCTGACACGCTTTATAATGGTAATGGAATCAGCGGCTGAGATTGTATTACGCAGGTCTGTGTCCCGGGGAACAGGTGCGGCAAGGACACACCCGCCCGGCCCCGCCCGCCCCGCCGCAGTGCAGGTCGTCACGGCGCCGAGCACACTCACGCCTCCTCAGCGATAGTGATGTGACCTCCATTTAAGAGTGCCGCTTCCTATTCTGAGGAAGTGGGCGTTAAGGGGAAGTGAGCAGAGAACAGGAGGGGGGGGGGGGGGTGAGAGGCAGCAGAAGGGAAAAATCCTCATCGTTTCTGAGTGCTGCTGCTGCCTCCTTACAGAGGGACTAAGAGTACAAGGGTGAGTGACAATCGGTATTGTAGGAAAAGATGCCTCTTCTGGCATCTAATAAGGGCCAAGCGGGGAGCCACACTGGCAGGGAGAATGTCATTACCCACCATCCATGTTTAAACATGATAAGCAAATCACATAAATCACATAATCCATATTAGGATATAGGCAGCGGAGGCATGCGGGGGCGAGGATGGTGATTTTAGTGAAATTGCTGATTAAGCCCTGTGAAGCCATGCCTGATTGGACCGGTCGCTAATCCCGCCACCACGTCTGCGCTCTGCTAGGAGGTCAGAGCTAGATGGCGACAGTCCTTCAGCACACAACTGACAAACCCACCATGGGGAGAGCTGCCATTACTTAGAAAACAGCAGGAACCGCCATCTTGGGAAAAAAAATGTTTACAAAAACAATACATGTAGGTGTATGGCACTGGATCAATCTAGGAAGAATATTTTTATTTTTGTAATTCAAGGTTAAGTAGCTTCCACAACTCCGCCACTGAAGAATAGCCACATATTTCCTGTCTGACACTTCCAAATCTACACGTTAAGGCAGCATTTCATGCCCTGACATGATGCCTCTCCATTCTCAATGACCAGTCTCAGCACAGCAATCAAGAGTCAAATGCATCAGACCTCGAACAGAGAGGGTCAATTTATGCAGGTCCTCAACTATTTATCACCCCCACACAGAGACACACAGAGCTTCAGGGAGCTGTGTCCCCAAATGCCTGGCTGCTAAATAATAAATAAGCTACCAAGGACTCTTGCCAACGGTGAATTTCTGTTTCTGTGAAAAGCCAGCTGGGAGACCCTCTCCTGAATTTCCTCAAAACAAGTGAATTTTTTGCAGAAACCCTGTAATATTCATTGAGCACATTCAGTCAAACCCAAGTCATAAGGTCTCTGTGGGGAAAAAAAAAACAAAAAACAAAAAAAAAATTACAACATGACCTTCACACAGATGGCTGTCCGAAGTCCAAAAATACCACAGCTCCTAGTCCTGCCGTTATGAAAAAAACCACCATTAAGACAAGAGAGACTGAGGTCGCTGGGATAACTATTACATTCAGCAAGCTGCCCCTGGCTCTACTGTCTAATAGCGGGCATACATCATGCAGTAATCACTAAAACAAGCTGTTGAAATCGCATGCCCCTGCCTGTTCTGGCCTTATAGAGACTACAGTGTGGTTAAAAGTCCTTCTCAGAGGACCACGGTGGTGATTATTTGAGTTTGGTAGCAGGGGCAGGAGTACGATGAGGTATATTCTCTTAATTCTGAGATGGTATCATTACGAGATTGAGGAGTGACCTGATAATCAAAGGAAAACATCTGTTAAAAAAACAGTGCATTGCAGTATATAATGTGGGATACTGACATCAGGTTTGTGGCTGACAAACCTCACTTGAGGAGAATTTTTCAGAGATGAAGAGAACCTTTAAAGAATCAAACCTGAATTTACTTGAATCAGATGTCAAAGACAAACACTTTGAATAAAGCAGCAAAAAAAACATCCGTGAGGGAGGTACAGGAGGTGGGATGCCTCACCTTACTCTGAGGGCCACGGTATTCTCTAAGGAACAGATAAGCCTTAATAAACCACAGATCTCACAGCAGTGATACGGACACTCTGCTGTAAAAGGTTCCTCTTTTGATGCAGGATGCAGCAGTTGCCTTTTATTCTTCAGACAGTTTTCAGTCCCGGGCTTGGACACCTTCTCATCTCCTCGTTCGATTCGTGAAACGAATTCTCCCTCTTCTGCCTCATCAAGGGAGTAACGTACGTCCCTTCTTGTGCAAAACTTGCACAAACTTTTAATGTTTACTCAGGGGGCAGGTGCATGTCTGTGTGTTCTGCAGAAATGTGCTGCAGACACGCTATATAATCTATATTTAGATTCCTCAGGCCTTAAAAATCCACCATCCACCACTTGGAGCTGATACAGTGTTAATCCCTGTCAGCTGCAGTCAGACTGAAGACTCCCGGCAGGATCTGAGTACTTTAAATGCAGTGAGATTTACTCAGCGGAAGCTGGACGTTTAAACTGGGCCGAGCAGTTACTTTTGAGTCATTTCTCACCTCTGAATGAAATCTGTGGTGACAAGTAAGGGAAGGAACGGCTTCCCAGCTCCTCTCAGTGCTGCTGTCCTGGGGAATTCAGGTCAGATTCTGGGAGGATGAGGACAACAATTTCTGCCCGACTACCAATAAAGCTGGGAGCAAAACCACCTCCTACAGATGCCTCTGCACCTCTTGCTGTTGCAGATCCAATAATCTTGGTTCATAAAGTTACGCGCGTACTGGAGAGAGATAGAGCACAGGGCTTCGGCCTCTGGAGAAGTGGTTTATTGTCTGTGCAGAGCGTCCTCATCCCTGGGTCCTAAACTGAGGGCTGTGCAGTGGATAAAGACCTTAACTGGGGCTCTGCGTTCATATCAATGGCGAGAGTAAATATCCAGCTGCCTGTATGGCAAACATATACAATGCTAGCTGTGTAAATCACCTTTTAAGCAAGGGAACAATGTAAACTGAAATACAGATTCAAGGCTTCGGCCTTTATCGCCATCAAAGATCACATCCCCCTGAGGAGTAGCACTGAACAATGTCCCGTTGGCTTGGTGTTCTCCATGAAGCCCCACCCAGCTCCAAAGCGGAGGCAGTGGTGAGGACAGAGCAGGCCTGGACCGCACTTTCATCTGCATTATCTGAAGTGTTGAGAGGCCCTCTCTTAGGACCCAAATCTAACAGACACTAAAAGTCAGCCCGTATCCAGGACCATTTTGGCTCTGCATCATTAATAAAATATGCTAATGGACTTATAATCACCAGTTTAGAGCAAGCGAATACTTCAGCAGGTCCCAAAATGTCAAAGCTATTTACCCGACTGGAGCGGAAGGGGGAAAGGATGTGACTGACTTCTAAAAGAAAAGCTTGTGACCTTTTCCAGTCCTTTAATGCGACACCCCCACCTTTTTTGGAGGCAGCAGTGTTCTGGTGAATGTCAGAGGTTGTGTGGGAGTTTGTATCCATCATGCAGAACATGTCAAACAATGTGCGTATATGAAAATATTTGCACAGTTTCCCGTTCGTCTCTTGCTGTCTAAGACATTTCACCTTTTTCTCAGCAACTGTAGACTTTAGAGTTGTCTCACCAGGACAACCCCGTGGCACTTCCCCCGGGATACATCCACACTACAAATCCCACAATGCACCACAGTGAAGCACAGGCACTGCCCCGCTGATGTCATCCGAGCAACTTGCAGGTGCCTGGCCACACCCAGGCCGACCCACCCACCCCAATCTCTAGCAAAGACTACCTGCCCAATCCCTATGGGCTCCCAGTCACTGTCCACAAATGACATAGCCAGTTTTGAGCCCAGGGCTTAATATGACGCAAAGCCTTTCCAAAATTTTTGTCATTTAGCAGACACTGTTACAATTTTAACATGATATTCACTTATTTGGCTGAGATAGCTCTGGGATAAGAACCTTGCCCAAGGGTAATCCCGGCCCCAACGGGCAATCAAACCAGCAACCTTTCAGTTACAAGCCATGCTCCTTACCACTATGCTACACTGCCACCCCACACAGCAGCAAGGTCATAGGGCTTAGCCTGCTCTCAGGGTGAGGGCCTTACCAACTGAGACACTTGGAAGCCTACTAGCCTTCCATTTGAAAAATCTCACATTATGTACAGGCATGATTAAAAACACTTCATAATTTATGCATATTATGCCAATCCATTTAGATATCTGGATATCTGGATCTGAGTTCAATATTGCTTCTGGATAAGAGGCTGAATATTCTGTGATTTTGTGAACGGCAGCACACACTGTGCAGCACTTATAGCTGCTGAGTCCTGAACTGCAGGAAGAACAAAGTTCCAGACGGAAGCCCGAAACCTCGAGGGAGCTCAGCTCGGCTCTGTCATCTGAGAGATAAGACTACTGCAGTCACATCTCACACTCATCACAGGACATCCCCTTTAAGGTCCAGATCTGGGCCATGACTTCCCCTGTATCTTTCCTAGCAGGGAACAAAGGTCTTCATAATAGATATTACATAATTTAGGATTAAAGATGTAAAATATGACTAATGCTTACCATTGCATTGTAACGATCAGTCCTGTTGGATACCCAGGAAACTAAAACTAGAAATGCCAAATGATCATGATGGCCGTACTTTTTATTCAAATGGAGAGACAGAGAAATAGTTCCTATAATTTAGCCTCATAGGCAAATAGTTCCCACAGATTTAGCCTCATAGGCAAATAGTTCCCACAGATTTAGCCTCATAGGGAAAGAGTTTCCATAGATTTAGCCTGAAATCAGTGGAGTAAAAAAGGCTAGCGGGCTCGGGAGTGTCACTGTGCATTTGAGACCGAAGCCTCCATCACACCTAAGTGAAGCTGATGGCTGGCGAGAGCTGGGTCGGTGGAGTTGGTCTCTGCAGCCGCACAGTGACACTGTGTCCGCCTGCATTTCTATCAATCACGCACACAGTGAGGAACTTGCCAAAACAGGTCTGGGGGGAAGAGACAGATCTGAGGAAGGTTCACTCAGACTTCATCTGTGTCTCACAGATCAATATGAATAGTAACACACACACACACACACACACACACACACACACACACACACACACACACACAAATATGTGACATGTAAACATATACACAGACACACACTCAATGTGTACACAGAACTACGCGTGCATGTAAACACACACACACATACACATGCATGAATGCATAAGCAAATACATATTCATGGGCACTGTCAGGCAAAAGCCCACAGTCACACTCATATTGGGTCAATAACCATAACAATCTTCACCAAGCTCATTCCATCAAAGAGGTGTCACACGTAAGACAAGCGTGTGGTGTGGTTATGAATAGAACATGGCACCTTTGGTTTTCTCCAGCTGGATCCCAGGACAAATGCAAAGCCAAATAAGCACAGTGAAATTGCCATCGATCGCCGGCGTCCCACCTTGTAGTGGAATCTAAACGGATTCACGCGTACCAGAGATCCTCCGGTTTGGGGACTGTTTCCATTCGGCTGACACTTCTCACATGTGCCTTTAAAACACACAGACAAAAAATGAGTTCTCTCAGAACATAACAACCCGAGTCACCTTCTTAATTTATATGTGCATATAAATGTGGAACAAGCAGATGGAAGTGAAACAGAGAAAATTGGATTTCCTGAACTTCACCGGGGTTATTAACCCCAGGCCTTGCCGCCTCTGGAAGCTCCCGGCTAAATATGATTCCACGATAAACAAAAACCTACTCTGAGCGTCTTCAGCCACTCAAATGTCTGAGCGGATCTCCGGCTTGCATGACAACAGACAGACGAGGACCAGATGGGCGCATGTGCCACTGTGAAGAGGCAGCGTGTCTTCAGGGACCGCTCGGGATAAAGTCTGTAATGGTGCATTTTACTCAATGTTTATGCATCAGTTTAACAGCCCAGTTTTTTTTTTCTTTTACAATATGCTATTTAAACTTACAGAGCTACTAATGCTCCCATAAGTAAATTGAAAATCCACACCATGAAGAAAAAAAAATCCACAAAAACGAATGCTGCGTATCATAATCTAAGCCCTTCGCAGGCAAATACCATACGGTGTGATTCCCAACATTCAAACACATCATCAAGGTCGCTGCAACAGCTGTACAGCATTGCCAGAGATAAGCACAATATCGGCGGATTTGCGCAGGGCTGCAAAGTCTGCAGTCTCTTTGGGCGCAGCTGCAGCTGACAGTTTGAGGGGGGAAAAGCAAGAGCAGATCTGACAGTGACAGTACTGTCACCTGACATCCCATTCCATCATTAAAGAAAGTATCATCGATCTGTGACGTCATCAATGTGTGACCTCCGGGCCAGAAATACAACTCCTCCATCTCTCTGAACACAGTCAGCCATTTTCACCTCTACTGCTCCGGACATTTTTCTTCTCCCCAAAGGAACAGTTGGACTGAGGACTTTTAAACTCATGGTTCTACCATGCAAAGAGGCAGTGCCCTTCGTATTGAGTTTATGTGGGTAGGGGTGTTGCATAGTGGTAAGGAGCAGGGTTCGTAACCAAAAGGTAGCTGGTTCAGTTCCCTGCTGGGGCACTGCTGCTTGGGTAAGGTACGTAATGCAAAATTGGACTAAGGAAATATCCTGCTGTATAGATAACAGGTATAAACTGTAACGTATGTAAGTCCACAGGATTACTGTCCCTCCAGGTTCACCATAAATGCAAGCCCTTGGGTTACTGAGGAAAGCCAGTGGACGAGCCAGCGAAAGATGACCCCAGAGTTTTTACCACGGCTTCTGAACAGTCTATTCTGAAACGACGCATATATTCAGGGAAAACAATTAAGAGATGGCAGTTTTTAAGAGTGTCTCTAAGTGACTGCAGTGGCCAGCAAGCATGCCACACTCTCAGCCTGTATCAGAGCAGACGATCGGGCTTTACCACTTCAAACACTAATTTGAATATTAATACATTTTAAAAACCACACTAAATTGGGGGCAATTGGATTGGGACCCAGGATATAGTAAAAAACTGCAGAGAGGAGACAGATTTGATCATTTTATTCTCTTTTAATAGCTGTGTCATTTTCAGTCCATTTGACTCGCAGTTCATGCTGATTGGGAAGCTGAAATGACCGGGTTCAGGATGGGTGGCTTCAGCTGGGGGTGATGATGTCGCTCCTGTTGTTCTAAAAAGCATTAAGGATCCACAGGCCTCAGTGTGTCAGAAAAACTGCAACAATTCCAGGTGTAGGGACCCATGTTGCTGGAAACTCAATAGGCTATTCTGACACCAAAAGACGTCATATGTACACAGATTAACCACCTACTTAAAAGAAAACAACAACAAAAGATTCTTCTTTTTGGGTGTTCACTTTATATTCATTAAACGCTTTGTATTGTAAGCATTTATATATTGATTTATTTTGCACTAATTCTGCGACCGGGCAGAGCACAGATCATAAAATCATACAGCACCACAAAAAGCACAAGACCAAACACAGGAAACGCATGCAGCTCTTTTTAAACTGCTTTCAGGGTAATGGCACTACAGTGCTGTGATTGGTGGATGGGAGTGCTGACACGCCCCCCCCCGCACGTACCTATTCCTGTTCCCTCTGACTCCCTCCCAGCTGCTACAGACAGACGGACTCGGATCCGCTCCCAGATCGCAGCTTTTCATCTCCCCAATAAATCTGTCGCCCCCGTTAAGAGTGACAGCCCACCAACCATCTTGCGGTAAATCTGAGCCATGGCGCTTAGCTCCGCCCCCCCCGCTGCTCACGCCCACACGGACTGTGGAGGGAACATGACCCGGGGTCAGCTGCGTGGGCGGGCCCTGGCCCTCTGTGTAATGGGAGTACCGCTGGGTTTTATTACATTATCCAGGTAGCAAGAGGGGATGATAAGATGACGAACGAACCATATCATTAGTAAATAATTATAATCACATCACACACATTTTTAAGGAGATTAAAGAGCTTAATAAGGAGGTTGTTAGGGTTAAGGAGGTTAATAATGAGGTTATTAGGGGTGAGAAGGTTAATAAGGAAGACCTTATGAAGGCAGCAGCTCCTATAGGACATTTATCTCAAGATGTCATCAGTGATGGGAGGTCTGTATCCCATAGGTGGCTTTAAGTTTCACTCCTGCACCACCATAACATAGCAATGTCATCACACACGGGTGAGGACAGAAAAATGGTGAGTAGTTTCAGTCCATGTTCATGGGATAATGAGACGAATATGTAATCAACAATTGCAATGTTCAAACAGAAGTTCCCTGTGGAAAATGGTGGTAGGAAGGAATTAACAGGAGAAAGGAAATAAAACAACTATAGTGTAACGTAAGGGGTAATGGACAAACACGTTTAAATGTAATTACATTTACCAACTGACGTCCATATTAGTAACATGACCTGTACAATGGTTAAAAGGGTGTAACCTATTATTATTACAGTGCAATTACACCTGCATGAGGTTGTAATTAAAAGTGTTATTTGACAGACAATATCAATTTCTGACTAGAGTTCTGGTGAGGCACAGAATGCAGCTTTTTTTTTGGCATTGGCTGCCAAAGTGTCCTTGTTGCCAGAGCACCATGAGATTTTGTGCTAAACTGTGGTGTCTTAGATTTGGCACCATGTCCGCCCAGAAAGAGTCAGTGCAATCATGTCTCCGAGATCTGACAGCGAAGCACCCCAGGGCTGGGGACGTGCGTTCTTATAATGAACTACAATCCACACCAGCCCAAAGACCTTCACCTTGCCACTTCTTAGATCAAAGCTAAAAAATAAACCAAAGCCAAGCCAATCCACAAGCACGACCACTCATTCACAGGGCCATGCCACCGCCTATAGTAGCAAATTGCATTTCAATAGCACCTTTCTCAGAGATCAGAGTGCTCTACAGGGAGGTGAGGTGATGCACGGCCACTACTCCCAAAGTGGTGTACAGCTGCTGTATAGTCAGAGCCCCCCCATCAGATGGGCGTTGCAGAGGCGTGCATTTTGCCTGGGGCGCTGGAGGGTGACCACATGCCCAGAGTGGCAGCTCTCAGACAGGCGAGAGAGAGAAGGGGGACACAGCACCCAGCAACCGAGGGCACCCATAAAATGCCATCACCCCATTGGTTAACCCAACTCCATTCTCCACCTTTCAGTGTCCTTAGAGACTCTTGAGTCGACCAGTAAGTGGTCACAGGAGACCACAGGGGCGGCAGCCTTGAGTAGGGTACTTAACCTGAACTGCGTCAGTAGAACATCCTGTTGGCTATGTGCATTATGTGTAAAATGTTAGTTGTGTAAGTCGCCCTGGAATTTGAGTGCCTGCAAATCAAATAAATAATGCAGTGTCATCTTCCCGCAAACGAGTGGGAACATCACTGAAGATCCAAATGTATGCAGTGTTTTTCCCCCTTTCTTATGAAAGCCTGGACATGTTCTCTGTGTAGAGTGTACTATTATCCACAAGCGTCTTCAGCTATAACTGGGACAAAAAGAACATGGTCCAGTTCAAAGGGAATTCCACAGACATGTATCCATATTCACACAAACCCTCTCTCTCACACACACAGACACACACACAAATATAGAAACACTCTCTCTCACACACACACACACACACACACACACACACACAGTTACAAACGTACGATCCTCCCACACATTTCAACGTCTGCCAATGAAACAATTAATTTTAAAGCAAAATAAAATCCACCCTTTCTAACTGAGTGACAGATTAATTAAATGCTTTGTACAGTACATGACAAGCCTTCGTCTCAAAATCGTGGTGAACAAACACTTCAAATGAACTGTCGCACATTTAATTTTTCATCCGGTATTAAACGCATCCTGTGCTGACACGCTTCAGTATAATGAACTGTATTTTAATTACCGAAGACCCTCCCCATTCTCGCTGCAATTCGTGCATTTGGCAGCGTTCTCTACCCCTGGCCCATCTCCGCGGAAACGCCGCGTTTTGACAGTCGGGAACATGTTGCTCCAGCACAGCAGGTCATTAAATTTTAAAAGTTACCGGCCAGCAAAGGCCCGGCACTCGCCTGACTGTGTGCACGAACGGCCGTCAGAGAGAGCTGGTGCTGCCATCATGGCGTTTTCACCAAAAGCTGGGAAGCCTTACACGCTTTAGTGACTGTCACTCTGACTGACTGACTTCTGTTGTAAGGCGTGGTATAATTAATATCTAATACTAATGCCGCACTGAACCTGTTATTTGTATCGATTATGTCCATTCTAATTATGCATCAGTAATAAGGTCCTGCCTAACTGTGATTGGTAAATTGATTTGCTTATTCATAAAAATGACACTAATAAAATGAAACAGCATAGCAATCTTAAGTTGGCTGCCAGGTATAAACTAGCTTGCAGGTTTTCTAGGGATGGGGTAATTATGTTATTTTGTGTTTTTAAAGTTAATATCATTTAATTAAAATGCATTTATTCTGACATTAATTTGTTCAATTGGGAGCATTCTTCCCATTTAGAAACACCATGTAGAGCCCACTACGTAGCCAAAGTAATCACAGCTAATGATATTTAATAGGAAACTATCTGCATATTAATTCTTACCCAATTTCTTTTAAATCTACATGCTTTAAACATTTCATTTGCTCATGCTAAATATTACACAGTACAACACAGGTGTTGTTTTTCATGGTTACGGATGACACACGGTAGGTTTATGACCCTCCTCCTTCACACCTGTGTTCCCTGTTTGATAACTGTATGTGGTGTGCCTGGTGTACATGGTGTACTACAGGTCACTTTCCTACCTTCTTGGGAAGTACAGTGCTGTTCATGAACAGTGCCTGTGAAAGCCTTATATGAAACATGGACAGTAATGTAATTCCACCAGGATGCAAATTAAAACCAACACATTAGAGAGCGCTGAAAGTGAACTCGGACTGTTTGTGATTTTGTTCCACCATAAAGGTGTGCAGTACGACAAGCAAATGCATTCAGGTTTACTGGGATACAGGCTGCGCAGACAGGCCACTGGACTCTGTCACTGATGCTTCTCCTTCCCCTTCCTCTGACTGCGATGTGTATCGCTCCTGATTCCTCTCGAAAAGATCACGACTCACCCAGTGCCATGTGCAGAGCATCACACCTGACCTCTGGGATCACACCTGACCAACGACCACAGACAGAGAAAGGACCTGAACTCAGACCTGCCCAACTAATCTACTGCCTTCCTCAACACCATCAACACACAGCCCTGAGCCTGACCTCAGACCTACCCAACTAATCTACCGACTTCCTCAACAGCATCTACACACAGCCCTTAGGACATGAACAGTCCCTACACACTCTATAGCAGACTGTTACCGATATGTTACATTAGCATTCCCTTATTCAGTGTTTTTTCTCATGTATTTTAAGAGGTGTATCTCAATTGCCTTTTGCGAGGGGACAGGGAAAAATTTCGGGTTTTCCCACTTACTCTCACTCGTTTCCTCTCAAACAGACACAACACGTTTTTCCACTATGTTCCATTTCTACTGTAGGTACTCGGTGACGTCACTGATTAGCACACAGGAAGCTTAGCACCACAGCGATTAGGACATCCATTCTCCATCATACCTGTGGATTCTCCAGGGAGCCTCTGCTGCAGTACCAGAGCAATAAAATTCTGATCTGCGTGTAACAGCAACTAAAACAAGCAAATGAATCACTCTGAATGTGTTTGCAAATCCGTTTCTATTTTCCTGGTATGAAATTAAGTTGACCTAACATGAAAAAAAGGCTGTTTGCAAGTATACTAGTACATCACTTACAAGTAAACTTGGTGTAGGTGCTTACTGAACCCATTACACTAAATCTCAAAGGAAGAAATAGCTTTCTTTTCTTCATTCTTCCTCCACAGCTGAATAAAATGGCTTTATCTCTATCTGTGTACACGGGTTACTCAGCTTAACAGGAACAAAACCAGCTGACAGCAGAAGAGACTGGATTTAGAAATAGGAATATTAGACATAGGTTGGTGGTACACAGGATAGATAGTATGTGACATGATTATGCAAAGTTAGTGTAAAACATCACATGAAAAACAAGTTTGTTTTCCTTTACATTTCACAGTGTCTGCATGATTTGCATTGGTACTTAAGACCACCTAAGAAAAATTAATATTATAAAAAAGGATTTATAAATAAGGCTGTATGCATTCAAGCACATTCCATTTTTTGATCATAATAAAAAAAGGCACTATAAACTACAGAGTCAGAGTAATTTAAAGTAAAGTGGGTTTTATGGCACGTTATAGATTTATATAACCACAGTTTGTGCCATGACTGAAAACCTGACTTTTCAAAAGGTGACAATTCCCTTAAAATACAAGTAATAACATTAATGCATGTATATTATCTAACACTAATCTCTTCATTTTACACAATGTATGAATAATCACTGATTAATCCTCCAAACATTGCTGTAAAATATGATCATCTCTGGATGCTAAGAGGCAAAAATTTTTGTCAATCTTTCAAAAAAAGCACCAGGAAGTGTTATATACATACATATGGCCATCCATAACTTAACAACGAAAAGTTTGATTATCTTGAAATAAAAAAGTGAAATTTCAAGAAGGGGAAGTATGTGTCAAAATAATTAACAAGAAAAGTCTTTTTTTTCTTTTCGTTTTCCTTGTGGTTAAAAGTGTAGTTATACTGTTCCACAATATAGTTATACTGTTCTACAGCGTAGTTTTCAACCATTTCCCCATGTGGGGAATTTAATAAACTTAGATGTTAAAAATTTAGTTAGTTTGGGGGGAAAGGGAGGAAGTGTACCCAGGCAAGATCTGAGTGTAATGTTCATGCAGTTCTTTCAAAGGCTGTACGCCACTCTATCTGGTGTCAGTTTCCAGAACCAAAAACACTCACATTCATGGCGTGATTGCAGCAAGTGCATTCAGGGTTTGGGTTAAGCACTGTTTAAAAAAAACTCTGGCATGAACAGCCTTGTTTTACAAATTAATTGTTCTTTGCAGCAATAAAAAATACAATAATACAACTGGACTGCATCCCATTTTTTCAACTCTGTTGATTTGTATGAGCTATGAAAAATGTATCCTCTCCATCTCTCTCTCCCTTTTCTTTCTTAATACCTTGAACATAATGAATGTGCTGTTCTCTTACACAAAATCTGCCAGCGAGCAGAGAGAAACAGCGAATCATCAGGATAAGGATTATATCTCAGGCAGCTCAGAGCAAATGCATAAAAACTCTCACCTTTAACCTCTGGGGATTGGCATGGGAAGAATTAAGAAAGATGTAAATCAATAAGTGACATCACCCGGCTTACACTTCCTTCACTGGAGAGAATAAAGTAGAAATTATTCATTCTTGTGCAAAGAAAAAAAATGAGGGCAAGTTATTTTCAGATTAATTTTTTAGGTCATACCTCATTTCCTTTAAGTCTGTATATCTGGCTGAAATTCAACGCAGGGCATTTGCCCTCAGTAACCTCTGGACAGTTCAGCACAGTCCAAGAAGCCCTCTTTCGTTCATTGCTTGGATGAGATACCATGGATTCCTAATAGCTTCCCTTTCAGCTGAATCACAGTATTGTATATGCCCCCGAAAAACAGACTTGTACAGGAAACACAAAAAAAAGTTAAACTGTCCTGCTCAGTCCTGCCAGAGTTCAGGTAAGACACGCAGGCCTCTCCAAACTTCTCAGACTGTGGACTTCCTTACCCCAACACATCTGAGACTGTAATAATAAATATCAAATCAAATTCACCTTCAAATCAAACCTTAAGGTTCATCTGGCTGTTGCTATATCCATCGTTTCATATGCTTACATTTCATTTGATATCTCTGTTAATCTTCTCCTCATTTCCATTCTCTTGGCTTCTTTCACCCTTGTTTTTACTTTGTTCTTCCTTATCTAGTCAGAGGTAATACTGGAAACCACAATGGTGACTCCCTGTCCTGCTGGTTTTACAGCCTGTGTCTGGCTCTCTCACCTCCCTGCTCACCACAGGCTCCTGCAGTGTCACCTCTGACATCACTGGGTGGATCATTTGATTTGGCAAACAGGGAGGAGGCGGGATGATCATCAGCTGCACGCCGTCCCCTGCTTAACATGTATCAAACAAACAAACAAAGCTAGGTATCTAGTTACTGTACATCTGGCTCTAATGACTTCCAAGTTAACTATGCTACACAATACATATCTATGTTTATCAAGTAAGCTTGATGGCTAGATAAGTAGCTAGCTGTAAATTATGTGAACAAGAGTTCAAATGTTTTTGTTGTTCTTTTTTTCCCAAATTTTTAACCCCCTTATCTCTGATCAGTGGTTTGAGCTGTCTCTGCACACAGGCAGACTTGCTGAGAAGGATCACCTGAGGGCCATAGTCAGCCCTCTCTGCTAACTCAGAACCACCTCCCGTGGCACTGCTAAATGGCGCAAAGTGGCAGGTACTACAGCACGCTCCCGGGAGGGCGAGTTAGCTAGCAGGGGTGTAAGGGGCAGACTGGGACACAGCCATTGTTCTCTGATAAGTATAGAGGATTTAGCCCTGCACAAGCAGTGAAACCTTAGCCTTGTATAAACACGGCAACTCTACCCCTATATAAGTATTTAGTATAAGGCTTTAGCCCGGAGTATTTGTTGAAACCTTTCCTTAAGCCACCAGAGGCTAAACCCCAGATATGAGCCACCGCAAGCAAACATGGTAAATGTTTATTCCGGAACTTGGATAATTACAGTTGTAAGCTGCTGAGTTGTGCTGACAGAGTGAGGCTACAGGAGGCCCCGCAACGATTCCCAGTGTGGGTCTCCACGTATCATCCCGGGCGGCTGCGACCACCAGCGAGCACGTCACATCCCTGATAATGATTTATAATTCTGCCAGCTTATGATTTATGGAGCCCATTTATGATTAAGGCATGATCATCTAAACTGCTGGCTTTCTAAACGTGCTCCATTAGAGGAAGAACACAGATGAGGTTGGGTCTCCTGAAAGGGCCGCAGCAGAGGGAAGGAAAGCCGTGGGCATACAGGGATCCTGCTTCACCCAGTTTTGCTCAGGTAAGCCATACCTGGGGCCTCAGCCACAGCTCCACAGGGAGCGCACCACAAAGACAGACAATCCGACAGCCTGGAGGGACAGCGTCCTGCAGGTTTTGAACCTGTGTTTCAGCTGGCAGCTAATTTTCACTTTAAAAGACGGGTGATGAGACTTCCTGTCCAAACTGTGAGGTACAGACGGAGGCTCCTGGGCCGCCGCCCACACTGTTAGGGTGAAGGGCATCGTGGAAAACCATTCACTGGGCTTTCGCGCCTAACCAATCAGCATGCTGCTCAAATAAATTCCGATCGATGAGATCTAACAAAGAAGCCAACACTGCACAAATTATCCACTTTGTAAATTAGCTGGTAATGGTCAAATCTTAATCTGTGCAGGTCGTCTTATCTCTCCCCTGAGCTCGCTGGGTGAGTTTTTCCGTCAGTGCACACTGAGCATTGATCAGGAAAGGCAAGCACGTATAAATCAGACTGTATGATCGATTAAATAATCCACACAGCCATCAGAGCGGCATTGATAAAGGATCGGGACAGTTAGCACTGCGTCCCCCAACACGGACCCGGCCTTGACTGCGATGTGACATGACTTAATTGTGCAAGGCGGCTTCACGGGGAAGACGCTGTTGCTGCAAACACGGCTCAGTTTCTCCCAGCTCTCATTAATATCCATTTCTCATAATTACAATGGTTACTCCTCAAGTGTCTGCAATCAGGTCCTCATTGAAAACAGCGCACACACACGCACGCACGCACGCATGCGCACACCCAATGGCGTCTGTTTTCAACTTTTTTCCAAATACATTTCAGCCATTTGTGGACTCCCTCTCAAAAACAATTCACTCACTTCAAAGCCCACATCAAGTCAGGACAGATAATCCTTGTTAAAAATGCAGGTAACCTAAAGACCCAATAACTTGCATTGGTACATAACTAGCATACACTAACATTCTCTAATATGGAACTGATATAATAATAAAATTTCATGATAATAAAAATGATGCAATACACATACAGATACTATAAGAAAGACGTTTCTGTTAAGTCCCTCACACCCTGAGCTCAGTAACCGTAGCTGTGGAACAGCGGGTACGGACAGACTGATGTACTCAGGACCGGAGCATTGTGCTCCACACACCTTGCGGATGCTAGCTCCCTCACGTCAGAGGGTAGGGAGCAGCTAAGGCTGCAAAACCCAGGGATTTAGAGGGCTTTAAAAACAGCGACGGGACATGACCACGGCAGGAGGACCATTTCAAACAGTTTTATGATTCTTTTAAAGCTTTCCGCCTATACAAATGCAACACACACACGCACGCACACACACACACACACACATGCATGCATGCAAACACACACACACACACACACACGTGCATGCAAACACACACACACACACACACACACACACACACACACACACACACACACACACACAAGCACACGTGCATGCAAACGCACACACACACACACACACACACGTGCATGCAAACACACACACACACACACGCATGCAAACACACACACACACACACACACACACACACACACACACACACAAAACAAATGGTAAATGAATGTATAAATCAGGACATATATCCAAGTACCTGATGTATTAACATATGTTAAAAATATAATCCTTAAATTATGGTGTTTTAATTTTAAAAATATACATTTGCACAATCAGTGGAAATGAGAACAATGGTTTTATGCATCAATGAAAGCAATGGATAAGCTCTGTGTGACACAGGTTCTCAAAAATAACACAAAAGATTACTTTACACATTTACTGTACTATATTTATAACATATGTTACACTAGACATATGTGATAAATGAATAAAGCAGTCAACCATGAAACCGGTCAATTAATCTTGAGCCTTCCTGCAACTGGCTGTCAAACGTGTGGTAGAGTACTCCAACAGACTGACTATCAGCACTTTTTTATTACAAAGTTACAAAGTTACAGTCAGATCATTTGTCTGTAGCCATCTGCAAGATTTGCTCGATTATTAAAAAAAAAATACCTAAAGCAACCTGAGAGTCCTGGGCTGTATTTCCTCCACTGCTTTGTTAGGTTGTTTCCACCCGCTTTGAAAAACATAAACATATGTGTGGCAGCAGCATGCCTCAGAGCCATACCACCTGTCATTTATTACATTACATTACATTAATGTCATTTAGCTGACACCCCTATGCAGACAGACTTACATAGGTTACAATGTTACCCATTAAAACAGCTGGATATTTACTGAGGCAATTCTGGCTTAAGTGCCTTGCCCAAGGGTACAACAGAATTCCCCACTGGGCAACATTTCGGTTATAAGCCCTGCTCCTTACCACTATGCTACACTGCAGCCCCATTTAAAAGCACGCATTATTCACGTCAGGCCCACCCCCATAACCACAGCGCAGTTCCCTTTTTCTATATAACTGCCCATGCTGGAGAATGACCTGAAGGACTGTGAATTACGGCTTTCTGCTGGAGCTCTCTCTTCTATCCTTAAGCACACTCTTCAGGCAGCGGTAGCACACACTGGCAGTGCAGAGGAAATGCAGCGTGTATCAAGACTCGGTTTGAGTGGCATGAAGGACCTCACCGAGCCCACAGCTGTAACATCACGACCCTCAGAGAACCGAGAACTCCTTTACATCAAGCCTTCCAAAGTTGTGGAAGCTGATGGCAAAATGAACCAGGAAAGAGAAAACAAAGTTGTATTTTGTTTTGTTTTTGTTTTTTTTTTTTTTTGTAGAAAATGTCAACCCCTCAGAAAGTCCCAAGCTTCCGACAGCTCTAGCTGCCCCATGTTGAATCGGGAGTCTTCGTCTGCAGGAGTATCGCCATGGTCATGTGCCGCTGAACCCAGCTCTCTGAGCTCAATCCCTGCCGTTTTTCAGGTTGTTCTGACTCGCAGGATGGTTTTGGAGAGCTCCCGGCCTGCTCTGTGTGGGTGACCGTGCAGTATCTGCTTCTGGGCATGCTCTGTCCTGCTTCTGAAAACGCTGTAAGCGTGCCTGCTGTGGGCCGACATCATCGGTGTGCCTGTTTTAATGTGCTTTAACATGCATGTTTCAGCACCTGGACGTTACCATCCACACAGTGATGAAGGGGCGTGAGCTATGCACATTGGATATTTTAAAATGTTCATCACTAGAATGCCACTGATAATACGTCAGGATAATACTGCTTTCCATGGGTGCTTTCTCAGTTATGTTTATTCATTTATTTTTGCCCATACTAGGACTAGGTGACCACCTTTATCACATCTTTGAAACAGAATGTTTGGTCAAGGTGCTCAAAAGTGACACGCTGGGGATGTAATTGGATTTGATTCATGAAGTGAAACCCAGGACATACTACATTACCAGATGCCAGAAAAAGACCCAGAATTCAATAAAGAGAAAATTATACCATTCACATGCATTATTAACTCCTACTCTTTCTTCTGATATGTTTGAGCTTCCAGAAACCAGGGGGAGCGGGGACTTGTGAGACCGAATACTAGCGTCACTAACGCCACTTCATAGCTCTGTGCTAGTACCCAGATGGAGATTCACTAAATATATTGATGCTTCATGATATCTGTATGGTAGTAAATACCTTAAATCCTTTGATGCTTGCTCATCAATCACTATGCTTACCAGGAAATGGAAAGGAGCCGACAAGAGGCAAAGCTATAAATGGTAAACATTCCTCCAGCACGAGGCATAAATTTACAACTTTAAAAAAAAAAAAAAAACAAACATTTTGCTCTCGAATCACCAAGACTAGAATGTGTAAGCCTTGCTGTGAAGGCTATTCTGTGTTTCAGTTGTTATCAAAATCATACCTGACGAAATTTTGTTCGATTAACTGTCTGTCTGAGGGACAGAGAAAGATGTGGTGCACACATGTGCAGCAGATAATCTGGATGAGCCAGCTGCAGCCGTGGTCAGGTAAAAATCAATACGGCAGAATTGATCCCTAAGCATTTCAAATCCCTCAGATACACTTTATCTGATGGCTCGTTAAGACTGACATATGTCCCCTGAATCAGAACGCTGTCACGGCTCAGCTGTGTGACTGGAAGCAAGGCGCACAGCAAACTCCCAGCTCTGAATGTCACATATATACGCAAGATCACACAAAGTTACTCACATGGAGACAGGAAATATTTTCTACAAAGAGCTCCTCACACAAATGAAACAAACAGACAACCCAACGTTTCCTAAATTCCTTTGTGTAACTTGGTCCTTTGTCTTTTCACCTTCCCATCCAAAACCATGTGCTCTTCCTCATTTCTGGTGTCAGATACCAGTAATTCACCTCTGCTAGAATGGTAAAGACAATTTTCATAACACCATCATTTCACAGAGAATGCTAGAACAAATCCTCCCAATATTATGCCCTTTCCCCATTTTGTAGCAGGTGTGTGTGTGTGTGTCTGTGCACATATGGTATTCAGAAATAAAGCGGTTTCCCTTCGTCATAGGAGACGTATGCTTTTATTCATACTTTACCTGTGGTCAGGTTGTATATAGTATGGGTACTGCTGAAATGAGTGACATTAATAAGTGTATTACACCATGAGTCACCAGTTATTTTCTGAAGACAGTCACCAGCAGACATTCAGTGCAGGAGTACCAGAGAAGAGGGATGGGAGTGTCTATGTACTGTGTGCATTTGGGAGCTTTTTGGATGGGTTGCACACGGTGTGTGCAGACTTGTTTCTGTAGGAAACATTTCATTTGACCCTCACAGAACCATCACCAGTAAGTAGGGACTTGTGCGGAAAAATCTCAGGACAAAATAAAAGTAAAGCCAAAATGATCTGTAAAGGACAACAGAAAGTCTTTGTTCGATTTCCTAACCTTAAGGTGAAACTGCTCCGGGGGGGGAGGCTGCATTGCCCTTTTCTGTCTGATCTGCTACAAACAAGTCATTTCCCTCCAAATAAAACCTTATCTCTCCATTTTGCTCAGGGCATCATCTGCATGCTGATATCCCTCAGACTCAGACTGCTTATTTGATTTTGGCAGGGCACTGTAGTTTAAATAATTCTCCATCTGTGGCCAAATTGAGCTTGAGTAGAGGAATGGCCTCTGAACTCTCCTGAGAAGGTGGATATAACCAGCCAACCGCTAATCACATTGGATTTACTCAGCAATGCATCATCAGCCGGCCTGTAAGACTCATAACAAAGGCACTGCCAGAGGCGGGCGGAGTGCGCTCCCAGCTCGGCCGTGAACGGCGGCGGAACCGCTCCCCAACCGGCGGCGACACGCTCCGCCTGTCCAAACTCCGCCACGCTGTTCGTCCCGCAACGTCACCTGCCTCACGTGCGTTCCAGTGGGGCAGCATAAGTCTTTCTTTTCAATTATGCACAGCGGGGTCAGCTGTTCCACGGAGAAGCTCGTGCCGACTGCTGAACATGATTCTGAAAGAGCGCCGTATCTGTTCGGCATAATTATGCATGTGAAGCACAAAATGCGATCGTGCAGTGACCTTTCCTCCAACACAGGCCCGCTATGAACACCTCTGCACAAATGTTAAGAGGCGTTATAAGTCATAATAACAGGCGGTAAAATTACATTTGGACCAATGATCACGGTATCTGTCCAACCGAAGCCCTGCTTGACCCGAGGCTGCCCCCAAAAATTATCCAGACACAAACGCATTATCCTCTCCAATCTGCTTAAATAATGCACAGTCGGTCCTGAAGCACAAAACGAATTCAGGCTTGAACCTCTGCTGTAATGACATTTTTTGTTCACTTTGTTAATTGAGGGAGAGGGACGCGATATGAGTTGCGCTTTCACGGACTGATGAACATCTTAAACGTCGTTATGAGATTGGCGCTGGAGGAGATGCGCGTATTCGGGGATGCAAGGAAGCCGCTGGGGCAGGCACCCCTGGATCGCGTGCTGCTGCTGTTGGTGTTGGCATCGGAGCTTTCCCGCAAAAAAAATAAAACATCTGCAAACGCTCGCCTCTCCTGTGAAAAATTCTTTTAAACTACGCACAAACACATGACTACCTATGCGGCGTGCAATGAGCAAATCGGGGTTTTTGGACTCCGACGGGAAAAAATTCGAAGCAAGCAAACTTAATTCTTGTTTTTGTGGGGGGTCAGAGAGTGAGAAGAGATAGAGATGCCAGGTGCGTGCGGGATTAGCAGAATTATGAGGGAAGCGTTTCATTGCTTTAACATCTTTTCAGTTCAATCTCGTCCCCTCTGATGCGAGTGCTTTTTGTTCTCGTTCATGTAAACTTTCCCCATACCGTACGCACCTAGTTCATTCCTTCAGTGGTTTCTTACGGGCAATGAAAGAATGACATCCAGCCGATTTGTCATGTACTAGTACATTCTGAACGCATGCGAATTTGCTTTCAAAGATGCCTTGTCACAGAAGTGATGCAATTCCCAATGTCGGTTATAGCTTTCATTTTCAGCTGGGTCAGATATATCAGATTCAATGTACACCTCAAATGTCTAAATATCACCACAGATAATTAATTAAAGCGAAGAGCATCGCGGTCGCATGAACTAACGCTGGTGCAGAAAGCACTTCAGGATGGAGTGGGTATATTCAGGAGAGCGGTGAAGAGTCCTTCCCTTTAACGGGGGGAAAGACTGCCAGCATCATTTGAACGGAAACGCAAGACGGCAATCGAGATGGTAGAGGCGCGAGCAACAGATAATTTTTTCACATTCAATACAAAGCGCTTCAGGTTCTCGATCCATAATATCCGCCCTCGACTTTAATCTAGGAAGTCAATGTAAGATCAAGGAAGACAGCGATGGATTTTACACTAAGACCGTGGCAGAGAGAAATCAAACAGCAAAAATAGCGATAAAGTCTACAATATCTGGTTCCCGGACACACGACCCGGCATAGCTAATTTTAATGCATCCATCGTGTGGATTGGTGGCTTTCACGCTCAATATTTATCATTTGCTTGAATTACCTTCACGCAGTGCCCTCTCTCGTGCCCTACCCTACAGTGCCACCTCTGAAAAATACCAATGAGCAAACCGAGACTGCTGAGGAATAACAACCCCGCGCTCTGAAGTACGCGATCATCAGCCTTAAACACCGACAGGAGAAGTTGACATTTCAAAACACAGGCAATTATCATGCAGCAGTTGCATTAAAATCCGGCCGATGGCAGAAAGTACACGACTTTGAATCTATTTTCATGCTTAGGTTGCTGCTCATGGGTTAAAATAAAGCAGAAAGGACTACGCTTTGAGAAGGCAACTGCGAAACGGTTTCCCCTTCGACAACACAGCATCCCTGTGCCAAATATTTTTTCAACGCTTTCAAATTGCACAAAACTCGTGAAAAATATCAGTCATATTGCTTTCAGCTAATACAAAACCCGTGACAAAGTGACCGACTTACCTACGGCTAAATCCAGTAGATCCGCGCACAAGAGGAAACACAACGAAAAGACGGTCATCTTTCCTGTATTTTATAATAAATCCAAAACTCCATCAGCGTTTAGTTGCTCGCCTTTCCTCGGCTGCGTAACCCCCACCATTCCAGAGGCACGAGATCGGGTGGTCCCCAGAAACTGCTCATGGTGCAGTTCACATACGGGGGGAAGTAGAAGCAGGTCGAAATAAATGATCACTTCAATACATGCAATGAATATGAACTCCCGGTGAAGGAAAATAAATCTTTTAAAGCGTACTTTAAAAATACGGTTCCTCCTCAGGATGTGCGGCTCGCAGCGCTGCAGCAGTTGAGGATTAAAAAAAAAACAGAAAGAGATTTGGATGAGAATCTATGCTCTTCACTCAATGCTCATCCTCTCTCCCTCTCCCTCTCTCTCTCTCTCCCTCTCCCTCCTCTTGCCCGCCCTCGGTTGGTCATGCAAACGCGCGCACACACATTCCCTCTTGCTCACTCGCTCTTTATTTTGCACAATTTTCCTTAATCCTACCCTGGCTCCAAACCCTTCCCCCCTAATTCTGCCCACTAAGCCGATTTACTTCTGCGGGATTTTGTTCTTCCTCAGTGAAAAGGTTTTTTAAGATCATTATAACCTTCTATACGCTGCAAAGCACTGTCCGTGCTAACCGCAGTAAACCTGGAGAGTTGCGCTAGCAGTCACCCCACCATCTAACAACTCCCCAGGGCGTCCCCAAGTTAAGCAATTCCACATTAACCCCAGTGTGCACAGCGTCCGACACACAGCGGACCCCCAGCCCCGTGGCTGATATTCGGCAGTGATTTTGAGTAAAGGGAAGCTCCGTGTGTCGGTCCAGCAGCAGGTCAACTTATGATGTGATGCTATACATTAGTTATTACGCTTCAAGCTTTCCCACAGATCGCCGTAGAGGCTCGTAGAGACTGCCCGTAGAGACTGCAAAATGTAAATTTCCATGTACAGCTATGCTTGTCCTACTACTACTACTACTACTACTAATAATAATAATAATAGTAATAATAATCATTTTACATTAATTGCCATCTGCCATAGCAGTAAAAAGGGCAGGTCATACAGGCTGCGAATGATACCTTTGCTTCCAGCACGTTGTTGTGGTGCCTGTACCTCGTTCACAGCTGAGGCAGCACTTTTAAACGGGGAAGGTATAATGCGAACTTCTGCGGTGTTTCCGAATGTAAAACAACGATCAGTTACGCACAATCTAACCACAAGAACAGAATGTGTTAGAATCTCCTGTCGCTTACGTCACGTCAGCGCCGAACGTTCCCGTGCGTTCGCGGTATTCCCATGACTTGCGGACGCACCTGGGCACGCGCTGTCGTATCAAAATGCCAGCAGCGTCTAATAGCATTTACAGCATGCTTTCACCGAGCAGAGCGGGGCCTGCAAGACATTACGCCATTCTCCTGAGGGATGGTCCCATTGCAGGTGTTTGAAGCAAGTGCGCTTAATTTAATCATAGACCAAACAACTGCAATTAAGAAGCGCACTGTGAACTCCAGCCTGTAGCAATAAGCAGTAATTAAGCAGCTAAGGTGGCCTGCAAGCAACCATTGCAAGAACTGACATCCTTAGCAGCTACAAGGTCCTTTTCAGTGATGGCTAGGCCCAGCTTACATAACTTACAGCTGAGTGCATCAATTTATTATGCAACTTAGAAATAAATAAACAGCAATTTACATGCAGTACATCAGATATAATTCAGTTGTTATACAAGCAATTTCTTAGTTCTACACTTGAGGCACTGTTGAGATTTTTACAGAACAGGTTAAAGTATCTGCTCAGGTGCATCCACAGTCACCAAAATAGGCTTTTATTTCTCTGGACTTCATAGTGATGTTGCCATGATAACACAGGCAAATAAGCAAGCCAGATGTGTCATACTGAATCTTTACCCTCCAACAGAAGCAGCTTATAGACCAGAGGGAGGTCCTATACAGACCAGACGCGAGTGGAAAATTAGATCATTTGTGTGCCGTGGCGTTGGCTTCACCATCTATGATCTGCATCAGGAGGTATCATATCTCACAGGTTTGCTGCACGTTTTAGTTAAACTTGTAAAGTCTAAGTGGACTAGTGGCACTGCTCTATAAACATGACTTGGAGAAGAACAATAATCTGTTGTGGCAATAGTCTTCTGCCTGACCGTGCCCAGCTACTTGACCCAGACAGCCCGAGCCCCTGACCTGACCATCCCCTCGTCCTCAGACTTTTTCTCACTGCCCAATAGATTGAGCTAATCTACACCCACTGCCATAAACCTAATTGGTCTGCCTGGTGCCGGGCAGAGGCAGATGGGCTCTTTGAGCCGGGTTCTGCTCAGTCTCTTCCTCTCAGGCAGAGTTCCTCCTTGCCAATGTTGCCGCAGGCCCGCTCTTGGGGCTTCAGGCCCGGCATCACTGAAAGGCTGCTACTTGACTATGTGCTTTGTACGTTGAAATGCAAATAAAATTGGAGTGAACTGAACAGATCACAAGCTATGGTTGCAATTATTCACAGTTTGTGTCTGTTGAGGCCATCTGAACACTGCTGACAAATGATATCTTGAAAAATTCTGTGCCGTATGGTTTAAAATGGTTACTCTATACTTGTCACCATTCTGATGTAAGACAGAGATTCCTAGGATCCCTATGTAATCCCACACACACCCACACATACACACCCGCACCTGGGGGGGGATTTGGGGTAAAAGTTCCTGAGTTGGGACATGATTTAAATAATTTAATTTGGGGCTATGTACATTGCCCAAGGGTACAACAGCAGTGCCCCAGTGGGGAATCGAACCGGCAACCTTTGGGTCACGAGTTCTGCTCCTTGCAACACTGCCGTTCCATGTATAACATTAGCTGTGTGCTGTCTTAAACAAAGCTCAAACCTTACAGACTAAAACCATGACTTCACTCTAGAAGAGGAGAAGGCAAAACATTTAAGGCAGTTAAAAACAAAAATAGCCATTGTACGAGTTCTTCTCAGCACCTTAGTTGAACTCACCAACAAACAGGAAGGTGTCTCCTTATCTGCACTGTTCTTACCTTGTAGTTATGATTTCATGAACTTCCTTACAGAAAAAGGAAGATAACTTTCACAGTCCAATGCTACATACTGCCCCCATACACCCCACTATCATCTCTAAGACCTACCAATATCCCGCAGTGTTTTTTCACTTACCAAAGCCTGAACTTTCCAAATTAATTTGACCCTTAAAAATATCAGTATGTTAACTAGAATTAAGTAAAATAACTCATTCCTGTTCAGCGCAGCCTCTTGAGAATATTATCATATCAAGACATGATTAGGAGGAAGGCGTTTTCTGAATCTCTCAAATTAGCTGTAAATAAGCCAGCAGTAATGAAACCTAATTTGGATGAAAAATATTTTAAAGCTTATGGCCAATCTTAAAAGTTCCCTGCATAAAAATATCTTTGAATAAAACTAATAGAGATAGTGCCACTGTGGCACAACAACTTCTTTTTTATTAATACTTTTTTAAATTCTTTTTGGTCCATCTACTTGTAATAACCGCCAATTGCGCATTGGGTTCGTCTCACTACGATGCCCCTATCCCAATCATGCAGAGCCGTGGTGCCCTGCAATCCTGTGCTTGACGTCATCTAGCATTAGTTTAACATCATGCTATCTGAGTAACTCAGACACCTGGACCAACCACAGGGTGCCAACCGCAGTGCGAGGTGGGCAGCCTGGCAGACCGAGCGGCCGCCCCACCCCGCCCCACCCCGCCCCGCCCCCTCCCTCCGTGGAATGAAGTCAGACTGTTCATTGTCAGCAGGTTCTCACTCGAGCCTTAGGGCCCTGCCTGTGTTAGGAGCAATCCCCTCACCCGTCTGAGCCACTCGAGAGCCCCAGTAATTCTCTCTAACTCCCGCCATATCTGCAAAACATTTCTGCCACATCTGCAAAATATTTCCGTCAGGACTTTTACTTTGCCTTGATGTCCAAACAGCAATTGTTTAAATGGCATTCATTTCCCTCTTGACCTCGGCCGAGCGTCTTTCCTTGTTCTTGATTTGAGAGCTGCTTTTGACATGATTGTGTGACATAATGACACAATTATAATAACTGACAGGACAGCCTTAGCTCATCTTAACACACACCTGATAGACAAGACCTCTCAAATAAATACCAGCTATTAGCACCATAATGCAGATTCCTCTATCCATGAGTAAACATAGGTGTTTCACAAAGGCCAGCTGTTGGACCCCCGCTTTCCACATTAGCAACTGCCTGGCAATTCCCCCCACCACACTGCATTGCAGAAAGCAGATGCTGCACTAAATAAAAATGTTATTGGCTGAGTTAATTTGACTCTTGATTGAGTGTTCCATATAAAAACGCCAACTACTTTAGAATTGCTTCATTACCGGGGGTGAGCAGTGATACGGGTCAGGAGGAGGAAGACCTCAGACAACAACAGGGGGCCGATCGACTTCTACATGCTAAAACAGAGCAGTTACGTTAACCAAGGCCACACCCAATTCACCTAATACTGTGAATAATCTCAGTGTGCTAGCTACAGTAACATACAGCCGCCCATCCGGTCTGTATCTGCCATAATTATCTATGCTGGCATTATCATGAAACTGTACATTCCACGTGCATTTTAAACATTCAGTAAAGCACAAAACGTTTTCACACACACAATCATATACCAGAACATAATAATAGTTATATTTTAATTCCACCTTGGTTGGCAGATTCTGTCCCACATATTTCAGTGAAAGCTACAAGCATTTGGAGTGCTCTGAAAGGTCTGCTCTGCATTTCCTGAATGAATGGACTGAAAGAAGATATAGAAAATGTGATAGTCATGGAGCTGAAATGTATTGACTTTTCTGAAACACTGTAAATGGGGTCTGAATTGCATTGCCAATCATCATCCCCTCATTGGAGATATATGAGAAGTTGAGTAGTTTCTTGCAGAGAGAATCCTGCTTATGTTGAAGTCATACCTGGAAATTCATGTCCGAATATACACTAGTCCAAATGGTCGATAATTTAGTGTACTCAAATCTCAATTTTTCTGTGAAATGGCAAGTGCGCAAATACCACATACTGACATGTTCTCTATATACAAAATATATCCACTCCATAAATATGTGCATATCTCAGATAATGTATCTGTAATGGCTGACATCTTGAATACTAGTGATTTTTTATGTATGCAAAATCGTTTGCAGTGTTTGGAAAAAGAATAATACCTTCCGTGAGTTAAATTGTCCCCAGCCTGTATGGGTGGAATTTTTTGTGGGGAACACCTGACATCCAGGTTGTGCAGGTAGAGATCATCATTAGCCAGGGGGAAAAACAATCCACAGCTTCCATGATGAGCACTTTCCCAGACCTTTCGAATGATTTACGACCAAGGAAAACTGTGGTGTAAAAAAGGGAGGAAGGGGGGAAAAAAAGAGAGAGGAGTTGGTCTCTCATAAATGACTAAAGACAGTCACGGTCCCTGGAGCATGTAATTGTGCTGGTGGATACGGGGCAGGCTTCTGCAGCCGCTGTCTGGGATCGAGTCTTCGGTGCTAATGCACTGTTTCACGTCTCTAGAGGGCAGTGTCAACAACAATTTATCGAGGCAACAGAGCCGAACATGTTCCCATCCATATGGCCCCTGCCACGAGCGCAGAGAGGTCTCGGCTCTCCGGGGACCTCTCAGCCTGTACAGCTGTCATGTCTGGACCAGGAGAGAGAAAACAGAAAACACGCAGGGAGGTCTTACTGCACGGGACCCCGACGACATCAAGCTTTGCAGTCCGTCTGACGGACAGGCAGGCGGACAAGCAGACAGACATGCGAACATATTCAGTGCCTCTCGCTCCATGCTGTAGTTTATCCATTCAGCTTTCTGACTGTGTGTTTGGGGGCGTAAGCGCTTTGGAGAGATGAAACGCAGTGTTTTCACTGAGAGCGCTGGATATTGCCCCTGTTTACTGTAGGTGTTGCCGTAATCTGTCACCTGCCATTCCAAACACTGTAAATCACTCTCACAGGCAGCTGGCGGAAGAGGAGCAAAAAAGCAGAAAAGGCCTTTTAATCTGGAATCTTTCTCTATGGCATGCTATACTTACTGTATGCACTTTTGTAAGTTGCATTGGATAAAAGCGTCTGCTAAATAAATAAATGTAAATGTAAATCAGTCACAGGCCTTCTAACCTTACAATACAGTTTCATTTTACATATAACATACTTAATATAATATAAAGGGGAGATATTCCTGATCAGTTAGATAATCGCTTTAGTACCCCAAGTCAAACACTTTCCCTGGGTTTCACTTAGAAATACTGATTGAGTTTGCTACTTGGTACATACTTGGTGTGAATAAACTTGATTAAATATGACAAAATTATTATAGGTTGGTGATAAACTGATTGTTCTTGGTGTCTTCCATCCTTTACACAAAATGACACCTCTGAACTGATTATCCCCTAAAGCCGGAAACTGGGTCGCGACCACAGCACCAGCACGCGGGCAGCTAACTGAGCGGATGAGAGACGCTGTAACGGGAGGTTCTGAACGGGTGGAGTTCTCAGGGTCACGTCCCTACACCTGCGCACTGCGCTGAGGAGCTCGGCGTGCACTCGGGGAGCTCACACTCAGGAGCCTGAGCTCGTATAACAACGAATCATTTATCACGCAAATTAGACCTCAGCCGCACGAGCCGTTCAGAGCGGAAAGTTCATCACAACAATAGCAGAGAGAAAATATATATAAATAAAAATCTAAATATATTAATATATTTATTAAAATAAAAATCTAAATATATAAATATATTAACAGACATGCTGAGATTGTTGAGCTGATTCTTTGCCCCCCTGCCGTAATGGGGCGCCGCTGAAGGAGAGGGATCTCGGTCTTCAGAGAGCACGCTGCGGCCGCTGCTGCTGCTTCAGCCGTTTCCCGCGTTTTACACGTCAAAGCCACGGCTTTCAGGCTCTTACATTTAGCAAATGCTCATTTTCAGAGAGATTACAGCACATATCTGTCAGAGGCAGAATCGCACGGATGCTGTTCGCGGGGTTGCCGTGGCAGCGGTGCCAGCGGGCGCCGAGCCGGGACGCGTCTGCTCCATTGAGGCGGATTAGGGGGGTACCCCACGGAGTGAAACGGGCACCAGCCACTGGGGGTGCCCCGTCTCGAGTGTTCTTCTGTGATATTTCCAGTTTTCACCTTTCAGACATGCCATTTAAAAGCGCACAGACGTATGCAGCTCCGGTTCAGTAATTCAGGCTTCACAAAGGGGCCGCCAGCAGCGCCTCACTTTGGATTCAACCCCGCACCCCTCTGGTCTGGTCTGCTCCTGTTACTGCCAGACCACGCTGTCACTTCTCCTCCCTATATTTTTGTACCTGTTTGTCTTTTTGTTCCTCCAGAAGAGCACCTCAGACAGCCAGTAAAAAGAGCCACACTTCATTGTTGGCGAAAGCACCACGCCATGACTAACACCATTGGCAGCAGTCCAGGAATCCTCCGGACTGAGGTATATAACGAGATAACAACAAAGCATCTATTACAAAACCTGGGTGCTGTTCTCTACAGAGGAGGAACAATAGATTGTTACACACACAGTACACAGCAGGTACTTACCTAGTGCCTAAATTTTAGGGAAAATATTTGTAGCCTTTGATGCAATTAATATTTCATCAAAGGAATCGCATCCTTCCAGCTGTCATTTCATGCATTAGTTCTCAGTTTTAGCAAACATGTGCCACACACACACATCCACACACATCCACACACACACACACACACACACATCCTCACACACACACACACACATCCACACACACACATCCTCACATACACACATCCTCACATACACACATCCTCACACACACATCCACACACACATCCTCACACACACATATCCTCACACACACATATCCTCACACACACACACATCCACACACACACACACACATCCTCACACACACACACACATCCTCACACACACACACATCCACACACACACACACATCCACACACACACATCCACACACACACATCCACACACACACACACACACACATCCACACATCCACACACACACATCCACACACACACACACACACATCCACACACACACACACATCCACACACACATCCTCACACACATCCACACACATCCACACACACATCCACACACACATCCTCACACACATCCACACACACATCCACACACACATCCACACACACATCCACACACACATCCACACACACATCCACACCCACACACACATCCTCACACACATCCTCACACACATCCTCACACACATCCTCACACCCACACACACATCCTCACACACACACATCCACACACACACATCCACACACACATTCTCACACACACACACACACATCCACACACACACACATTCACACACACACACACACACATCCACACACACACACATTCACACACACACATCCACACACACATCCACACACACATCCACACACACACACATCCACATCCACACGCACACATCCACACACACACATTTTACCTTTGCAGTGAATGAAACCGCTTCAAACCAACACGCATGAATTGCAAATCACTCATACTCACATTCATAAAAACCTCATTTCCTACATCTGAACCTAAGAATTAGCGTAAACTTCCACTCACCTGTAAGGCTCTAGTGATCTGTCTAGTGATGGATCTAGTGACTGAGTGATGTATGGTAATGTATGTCCTTGAATTCCCTTAGTTTTCTAGGCTGTCTAGTTTCAGGTCATCAGCAGTTCAACACTGGTCTGGGACTGCTGTTAGCCTGGCCTCACAATGTTGCTCATTTTGGATGGATGCACCTCTGTTCTCTTGTGCTTGAAGTCTCTCTGGATAAAATGCATCTGCTAAATGAATGTAATGTAATATAAAGGCAGTAACATTTTTACTAAAGCTCAATTTTGCCCCCTAGCCCAATGTTTGTGCTCTCTGTGCTACTTATGTCTATTAAAACGCTCCAAACCCCCTGTGTGCCAGGTATGGACAGATTTTATTAGAAATCTCACAAAACGAGGCATTTTATCCTGATGTGCAGGGAAGAGGAAGCAGGCCAAGTTCGTGGTCGATGTGACCGTGCTGTCAATGGGGGGGGGGGGGGGTTCAGGATTGGAGCTGCTCCTTACTGCTTGGTGCGGTTGATCTGTCTGCAGGAAAATCAAGAATGTAAGCCTGTCCTTATCAATGCTATTTTTTGAGTACATGTTATTGTTATTGGCTGAAGAATTTGCTCAGAATTTGATCACAGAGATATGTGTACAAAATGGTAAAGTGTCTGCATCACATTTTTACAGTTCTAATTCTGAGATCCTTGCATCCTTGCAATATCACACACTGTGGCAACAGTACAAAGCCTAATCAAGTCATCATATGCAGTGCGCTAATGTTTTTCAGAGTTGAAGTGGTTTGGTAATTGGGATGTGTAATTATTCCAAAATGCAAACTTATGTCCAAAAGTTTGTGTTTTAGACGTAATGATGTCATTTTACAGCAATGATACATAATTTCCAAAGATGGATGTTACAGTTTTGGAGCATGACTTTGCTGAAACTGTATCTTTTTTCCTACTGCACATATAGCTGTAACTGTACATATGCATTTCGCTTGTATTGCATTAGAAGACCTTTTAGTTTTTTAGCTCCTGAATACCCTGCCATCCTAATTTCTCCAACTGTACTGTACTTTCCTATGAAAGTAGCTTTCTGCATCATTACTTTACTGACTTTACTTTTGTATCACATATAACCAGGTGAGGTTCTGTTCACTGCGTTTTGTACTGCATAGGAATATTTTATGGTTGTCTTGCTGTCTTCTCATTATGGATAACCTGAATGGCTAAACATGAGGCTGAATTTGGTTACATCTGAGCTTGACCATATCCCATGTAGGTCCCCTCTCTTTCAGGACCTCACCATCACCCTGGAGAACACTACGGTGTCAGCCTCTTAGCTCTTAGTCTGCAGAGAACCTCTGGGTGACACTCAGTTATAGACTGATCACGTTCCATTGGCTCACAGGCTCTGTGGATTCTCTCTCTGCTGCTCAGCTGGTCCCCCTGATCTCCCCCCACTGGCTACCAGTAACAGCTCACATAGGCCTCTGAGCAGGGAGGGGATCAAGTTCCTCCACATCTACCAACGATCATCAGACCCCACACTAGCCTGTACTTTTCCACCTCAGAACACCTGGCTGTCCCTGCCACACAAGTATCCACACATCCCAGGGACAACCTCTGCCGGTTTCTGGCCCCCATGTGGTGGAATGAGGCTCCCATAGTGGTGTGGGGAGTGTAGACATTGTCTGACACAAACTAAAGACCCACCTCTTCAGACAACATCTTGGTTCCACAACCCCACCCATCGTATAGTATTTCATATCACTGTAGATCACTTCACATTGCTGTATTGCACACATAAATATATACATTTACATATATTCACACTTATGTATGTGATGAACCTGTCCAAATACCTCTTACATAAAAAGGGGTTATCTTTAAGAACACAGAAATGGAGATGTCCAATTTATCATAAATAAACAAGAACAATTATAACATTTTAAAAAGACATATGCTAAAAAAGATAAATTTGTTAAAATAAGGGCCAAAAAATAGGTTTAAACCATATATATAAAGCAGACAAACCTCCCTGGCTCTGTCTGTGCTGTCACACACCTCCTCTTGTTTATACCGCCTCCTATGGGATGTGACCAATCAATTAAGCAATTAGTCCATTATTCAACACCTGAGCAGACATCCTCACACAGCGATATCCCCACACAGACTGACCAGGGAGAGAGTGATGTGATGAAGCTTCGTTACTGCAAGGTTTGTAATCACTTGGAGAACCCGGCTCTAAACACAAGTACACATCCACACAAAAAATACAAAAAAAATGTGGGGAAATTATTTGTGCATATTTGTGAAGACGACATCGGCGTCGTGACGCACTGCACTTGTTGGTAATTGTTCCATCATGCACGTGTTACCGGCAGCTCCGGTTATCACTGCGCCCTGTGAGGGACTGACATGATCAGACGTGGTTGGCTGCACTCTGTGTGTGCCACTGCGGCTGAGACTTCATTAGATGCACTTTGTACTCTTAATTGTTAGTCAGCCCGAATAAGAGCACCTGCTAAATAATTAAATGTAAATTCAAACCGTGGTTCTCCTTGCTAACCGCAACAGCAGGGTGTTTTCTTTGGATTGATTGTGGACCTACCTGCTTTACATAATTCATTTCAGTAAACTGGTCGTTAGCTTCACGCCGGCTGCGACGGCAATGAACCTGTGTTTTTAGCATTAAAGTCTCTCCCTTTGTGCGTTTTCCCTGGGCGCCTCTCCTGGATGCCTCACCAAAGCTTTATCATGTTTGTTCACATTCCAGGAAAAGACTCCAGTTCCCTCAAAGTGAAGGACTTTCATAAAAGCAGCCCTATCAGGCTTGACATTAATATAACAATATTTATATGTCAACACCATGAATTAAGGAGCCAAAAAAGTAACAGCGGGTATTAAGTGAGTTTTGCTGGAAAACAACTCCTCATTGTTCTGAGAAGCCCTGGAAAAGAGGCATCTCTGATTTCAGGATTGGCAGTTTCTTGGCATTAAGATGTCTTTCATTTCTTGGAAGATTTCTGTGGATGTGCTCTAATCTTACAAAATGGTTTAAGGGCTGCAAAATCAAAGTAAATAAAACAAATTGTCCTGCGTCGTTCTGAATTTTGTACCAGCCAGTGATTGATGGCAACCCTAATGAAGCAGACATGGCCTAAAATTATGTTCCAGCATCATGACAAATCTCTTGTTCCACATCTTCAAAGTAATATAGTCTCATGCCTACCTAATCTGCCCCTAGAGGCACATAATGTTTAAAAGCATATCATGCCCTCTCTTATGTAGGGAAAAAAGCAGCCCTTTTAACAGAGTAACTTTTAGACCTGGGCCTGGGTTGTGGGAGAGCATTAGGGTTATCTTAAACATTGTTTTCTGGGGTCATTGAAAATTATATAATCACATAATATACATTATTATATCATAGCATATACTTGTTTCTGATTAAGCACAATGGAAAATACATCCTCACAAAACTTTAACCTTGACACATGCTTTTTACATATGATTTATACAGTTCTTTTTTGATGGACAGTTAGTCAGTTCTACTCATTGGCCCAGCTGAAGGTAACATTTTCGAATTGTAAATGTGCTTTATGACAAATGAATATGTGAGATTTTCAGAATATTTAAATTAAAACTAAGCCATTATTCCCTTATAGGGCATTTGATCAGATTTCAGCTCTTCCATTAAGAGGGGCTCTGACTGGCCCCTCATCAGGCGGGTCATGTTGCAGTTAACTTTGTATAATAGCTGTCATGGTCAATTACTCTGTCTCCTCTGGTGGCCATTGTGAGTGTTTACCTAATGTGGGATACTGCTCGGATAATGAGGGGATAAAAGTACTGTAATCCCTCTGGACTGGTTAGGTATGCTGGCACCTGGTTTTATGCAGGAAAATAAACTGCTTTATGAACAGTACATAACCAAAAGACCCCTGGCCTACTGCTCCGGCCCCACAAAACCCAAGCCCCATCTCCTGGACCATCCTTTGTTTCAAATGAAAGCTTGTTAACTCAAGGAATGTAAATATACTGCAACATACTGAGAAATTTATTGCTCAGCAGAATAATACAGTGGGGAAACATAAACAACATATAATTGGAATATACCAAAATTACAATAATTTTAATGATATTCTCAACATATATATATTTTTGTATGGGAATAGAGGCTTCATTCGGGGGGGGGGACCTTTAGAGCAAATTAAAAAAAATCCAGGATGAAAATGATACACAAAGCAAATAATGTAAATGTGAGGTTACTTTATGACAGCCATACGAATATTTATTTTCCAGCGCCTGCTTTGGACGCTGAAACAAGAGTGGGACACTCTAAAAGAATGGTGCAAGCTTTCGTTGCTAGGTAACAGGGAATCGATCGAAGACGGAAGTTGCCATGCATGGCAGAGATTTTTATCTTTGAATTAACTCGATTCATTAACTAGAGTCATCTTGATTCACACACCTTTCTGTAGGATCCTTAGAGATCGCTCCTTAATTCCCCAGAGGCCAGCAGACAAGATCTTTCACCAAATCATCGATCGCTAGTTACCTCTTCAAAGTACTTTCCATCTAAGGCATACATCAACTGTTCACAATGCTCTGCGCGCATCAATTACACCAAAGTTCAGTGAGTCATTTGGCTCAGTTTGGTTTATTGTGTTGAAAACAGTCCTTGTGCTGGAGAACACAGAATGTGATTAGTTTTTGTGACATCAGATCTGATTCTTTAGTTGGGTGATACATTGAAATGAAAAAGCCTTTGGGGTTTCTGATCTTCATAGATATTTACTATATTTTGTTAGATTTTGGTTGCTTGCTGGGATTACAAATCTCATCTGACTTTTATCTCACTCTTCCCTTGATCATTGTGATTGAATCAATAGCCCTGTCCTTCTCTTTGGTAGGTTTGATTACTCTGGCCTTGTAACAGGGAGCACACCAATTGATCCGTCTCTAATCTTTATATTAACACTGAGCAATGACCATGTTCTGAATATGGACTCAGGCTACTGTCATTAGTCCAAACCAAAGGATTTAACTAATTCTTTCCTCTCCTGTAATTTTCCAGTGTGAAAACTTGAGATAACATTATGACATATCTAACGAGCCTAAGGATTAATTCTTAAATGGGCAGACTTATGGCAGGTTTATGATTCTGGCGGTCAGCATGGCTGGAATGGTCACATGAATAAATGACATAATTGCCAGCAAAACAGCAGGCCAATTCTTACATACTGTCCTTGAGTACTGGGACACATGGTAGCTGCAATATGCATGAAGACACATTTGCTCCCAAAGGGGGTTTCTGCCCATTGGAGTAGAAGCACTGTCATTTAAAAATACTCATAAAAGTACAACAAAAAACCCTAAAAAACTACTTGAGTACAGTAAAGAAAATACTTTACATCTCTGATGATTTGCTGGACAAAACTTCCTACACAAAAATCTTTTAGCTAATTTATCACTTTCCTTTGAAATTTGCTTGAATAAAATGGACCACAAGTGCTGTGTGCCACCATAAAAGTGGATTCCCAGTAGTTTCGCTGTAAGAGGCTTGGGAGTGTAAGGTTTTAAGGTCAGTGTTGCGCTTGATGGCATGTTTGACCTGACTTATACTGTCAGACCCAAGCCCCTGCGCTGGTCAGACACGGTTCCATCTCTCAGCACTGGGGTGAGGATGTTATAGGAACAATTCCCTCGCGGTCATCAGCCACCCCCAGAGACAGAGGTTTGTACAGAAAGAAGCAGAGCCTTTGGCTGGGGAATGATAGAGGTGTCAAGGAAGACACTGATACTGTGCCAGTCTCACTTTAAGTGGTCTCTGGCCGCCTGACCTTTGGGGTCAGTTGGGCCAATCAGGGTAAAGACCTTCAGTTGCGACCTGAAATGGAACCATTTTCTCTCCCTCTCTGGAACACGGAGATGTCCTAATTTGAGTCTGAGTGAGGCGCGAACGGGCAGGTGGACACGGCAACAGTAAGGAAGACGGATTGCATCTTCCTTCGGAAATAATTAGGCAATGTCTTTCAGGGGTCATTTTCAAAACGCCAGGACCGAGCAAACCAAAGAAGGACTGTCTGTGGGAAAAACAAAAAGGTGGGCAGCCGCAAACTGAGAGGAATTTATTCAACAACCCTTTTAGGTGGTGTAATCAATGAGGCGGTTGCAAAAAGACATGTAACACTCACACTTTGGGGTGTAAAGTTGTTGGAGTTATCTGAAGTGTAGGGACTGACTTTGCCTCAGGGGTATTTGTCAGAAATATATTGACAGTCCTGACGTTAATTCCTCTTAAAAAAGGGCAAAAGGAACAGCTAAATGTTACCGATGAAAAGATACTGTTTAAATGCCTCCTATTAGCCCACATTATCGAGGAAGCTTTCAACACGCACAGGACTTTTAGAAGCCTGCCTTTGTGCGGTCCATTTTACGTGTGAACATCTATACCTTTTTAAACGATCTTATTGCCTTTCTCCTTCTCCACCACCTTTGTGTGATGGAACATTATGTGCTATTGAGAAGCACTTAAGTGTGTGGGGAAATGCCTTGAGGTGTGCCTTTATGGTCCCAGAGTACTCACAATCTGCCACCGCAGCCCTCCCCTGCTCTACTCCAATGCAATTCAGCCCAAATGAAAATTGAGCCTTTCAAAAATAACTGCCGCTTAATTGCCAAAACCCAGATCTGGCTTCACTGCTTTACGGCTTTTTTCCCATGCGCTTATTAAAGGTCATTGGACCAAATGCTCCAGGCACACTATGGCTCAATGCAATGGAAAAAAGCTGTAAATAATATCTCAGTGATTTTAGCCAGCGTTGCATGACATTAACCTGTACTTTGATTGCCTGATCATTCTGAAAAATGCTGGATTTACAATCACGGCCTTGGATCTTTTGCACACGGCACCACTGGAACAGGAAGCAAGGTCGGTAGGGCTGTCACACGATATTGCTGCTCTGTGATTGGTCAGTAACTCCCCTGGTCGGCCACTGGCTCCAAGAATTTTCCCACACCGTGACATTGATCAAGGACAACTGTCATTAACACGCATAAATGCAACAGAACATAGTATCTGATTTCATGTTGTGCACACTGAGAATATATACACAATACACAGCTGATCAGTAGAAACTACTTACCCCCCAAGATAACACGTTCTGAATCTTTTTAAGAATATAAACAGCTATCCTCATCACAAGAGGCGCCTGGCACATTTTGTAAATGGAAATGAAGGCAAAATGATGCAAAAGTTTAAATGAATACCCACTAACCACAGTGCTACAGTAAATAAACCACAAAGCTGAAAAGCACCAAGTACAGATGTAGCATACAAATCTGATAAACTTAACAGACAAAGGTTCGACAGTAAATGCAGTCACCTGACCTTGTTTAAAATGCAGCCTTTAACACTCACACAGGGATATACAGACAGTTACATGTCTTTATAGTTCCAGACAAGAGGAAAAAATACAAGATCCCAAAAACTATTTTTCCTTCTGCTGTCTAATTCTTTGTCCCCAAGTCATTTTTTCTCTGCACCCAAGAAATTGTGTTTCTTTGAGAAGCTTCAGGTTTGACACCTGTAATAAATCATGTTTTGTCAGACATAAAGGAGAGGAATGACCCCGGCCACACTGTGAGCGCAGTGATAGTTTTTATATTAACAATTCTAAAATCTGGTAACATCAGCTTTTCTTCATTTCTCTGAAGGTGTCAGAATGTGTCACGCCTTCCACAAAAGCAAAACATGCAAAAAAAATTAATTAGATAAAATTAAATGCATAATCCACAAAACAGATACTTTGAATTGAAAGCTTGTCATTCAAGTGGATTTTTTTTTTTTTTTTACAACTCATACTTGTAATCAGAAAACCAACAGGAATCATTTGCTTAGCATAGTTGCTTGAAATGGTTTTGTTTTGCTGTTTGGGTGGGTGACAGTACTGCGGCCTGGAATTATTTGAAATACCTGGGCAAAATTTTGACACTGTTCTCTCAGAAACATCGATTCCACTGTGCCCAGACAAAATGAGCCAGAAACGCTGAGCTGCAAATTGAACAAGTGCATAAAGGTAACTGTTAGTGTTGGAGAGGCTGCGGGGATTGGTGAGAAGCAGCGAGTCACTTTTGCTGAGTGTGCTTCAGCCTGTGCTTGTGACTCTTCCGATGCGATGAGCATCTGAACAGCTCTGTTGAGTCAAGAAGTGTCAGTTAAACAGCCCAAAATGGCCCTCCTCACCTCTTCCTTTCTCCTCAGAGGGGCCTCTCAAGCTATCGGGAGGTGAAACCTCATGCCACCGGACCTGAAAGAGTCAAACTTCACTTACATGCTGGTGCGCCTTCTCACACGCTAAAGCCGAAGCTGTGCTTTCAGCTTACTAAGGCTCAGCCTTTTTAAGGTCTTGTTGTGATATTTGTGAACTCTGGCTAGATTGAATGTTTTTTTTCTAAATTTATATTTATTCCTAGCAACCAGTATCAGTAACGTTTGCTAGTATTAACCTTTCTCACCTAACATTTTACAGCTAAAGAGCAAACTCTCTGTCTGCTGGTGGCAACGTGGTGATGTGGGAATCTTGACTTGCAGCGAGTAATTTATAGCTTTGATAGGTGGGCGTGACAACACAGTTGTAATGTTGAGAAAGATTCTTACGCGAAATGGAGTCAGTAAGCTCCCGGCTGTATACATAGATATGTAAAACATAAGCTATACAAGTCACCTTGGATAAAGAGTACTGCCAGGAACGATAAAAAAAGCACATGTACTCTAAGGTGGTACCTGTTTCCGGTCACTGCCACTGGTGGTAGACATGCACACTTTGGTCTTCCAGGTTAGCCACGCTGTGGCTCTGTAGCCCCCTCCCATGCTGCAGCAGCCCCCACCTCAGACAGAGTAAAGCAGGCCCCCACATCACGCCGTCTGCGCCCACATCCAGCCCCAGGCCTGAGAGCTCCCACACTGCTGCTACACAGCGATATTCAAAGCGTGCGCTGCAGATCTTAGCAAATACAATTATGACCTCCCCTGACAAACTGCTTGACAGATTTGAGAAATGTAACTAGCCATAACAATGTTTTTCTTTAATTTACATTTTAAAATATTGGTTCTAGATATGGCTTTTTTAAACTGTGACTGACGGATATATGAAAAATGATTTTCACGCCATCCTATCAAAATGCACCTCTGTTATTCCTTTAGCAAACACAATCTTTGAATTAAAACAGGATGCTCAAGCACATGTGTGTGAGTGCGTGCATGCATGTATGTATGTGGGTGTGTCTGTGTGTGTGACAGAGATAGAGAATGCTGCAGGCAACACCATGTCTTTTCCCCAGAGAGAGGCAGAGCAGCATGACCAATATTTGCAATATCTGCAAACTGGTTATGATGTCATTGTATATCAAGTTGGGGAGAAATGGACCAGTTTGGGATCACCTGCCTTGATCTTCACTGAAGACTGACAGAGGCAGCTAAAGGTACACAGAACACTCACAGAGGCAGCTAAACCCAGGTACACAGAACACTCACAGAGACAGCTAAACCCAGGTACACAGAACACTCACAGAGGCAGCTAAAGGTACACAGAACACTCACAGAGGCAGCTAAAGGTACACAGAACACTCACAGAGGCAGCTAAAGGTACACAGAACACTCACAGAGGCAGCTAAAGGTACACAAAAGACTCACAGAGATGGCCGTCTCGTTTTCTCACTTTCATTAAGCATAAATGTAAAAACTTCTGCACATACTGACTTTAAAAGATCCCTGTCAACAAACAGTGGCACTGAAGCAGTAATTGTTGAGTACAGAAAAATCCAATAATCGATGAAGATGATGATGCTTGTCGGACAGGCCTTGTCATACAGCACATCGCAGTTAAATAATTTCTGAGAAATATGACATTTCCTAAGCAATTGGAGCCAATGCTGAAACAGAATAATATCAAACCCAAATAACCACAGTGAAAGTAATAGCAAACAAATGCTAGGAAGGGTGAGGATGTCAGAGAGGAACACAACTTTTTTACCAGCTTTTTATCTGAAATCAGCCCTGATGCTCCTTCTCCACACACTGGGGCAGAAGGCTACTGTTTAACGTGCAGAACTGTAAGTGGGTGGATTGGTGGTGGACCATCTGAGCAGCGATGCCCCTGAAAATCAAGATTAACACTGGAACTCTGGTTCGCTACCACACACCACATCATCTGCTGTTTCTTCCTTTAGGCTGATGTGCCTACAGTGTGCTGTCGAAATGTCTTGTATAAGAGAGAGAATACATCTCTGAATACATCTCTGAAGCACGGCAATCTCTGAGGGAGAGACGGCAGTGGTGTCTTTTGAATAGAGGAGGTCCATTATTACACACATTAGCCCGAAATTCTTCTACGATTCACTTCTGATGAAACCCGCAGTAGCAAATGCAGTCTGAAAGTATGGAGTAATTTTTCCTTTACATCCTGTGATTGGTCAGTCATTTCCTGACATGCACTGAATGCCCACGGGCCTCTGCATGGGATCCTAAGTGGCCGCTTGGAAGGAGCAGCAGAATGGAGAACAGGGGCTTCTAATGGAGGGAAAATGGCAGAACCCTGCATCAGCAGAACATTCCACTGCGCACTCTGACAGGCACAGCTTATATACAGGCAGGTTTATCTCATAATAAAAAATATATAAAGAGATTTTGTTCAATTAGGATAATAATAAGCAGAGCCCCGATGAGATCACTTTAATGTCTTGTTTTATTGCAGCTATTTTTTTTTTTAAATTGTGTTCATATGTAAATAATTTACTGTCCCAAATTACAAGTGAAATCCAATGTCATGTAAATGCAGCCATTTCAGATTATTGTAAGTCACTGTTATAGTTTAGCACTCAGCAAGTTTCTCTTAGGGATAGTGGTTAAGAACAGTGTGTGTGTGCAATCAACCACAGGGCATATACACACACACGCTCACACGCTCACACGCTCACACGCTCACACGCTCACACGCTCACACTCTCACACTCTCACACTCTCACACTCTCACACTCTCACACTCTCACACTCTCACACTCTCACACTCTCACACGCTCACACGCTCACACGCTCACAAACTCACAAACTCATACACACACAGTCAAATAACCACACATTCTCTCTCAAGCACTCACACACACAGTTTAAGGAGCTGGGATTGTAACAGGATTGTTGCAGGTTCTTTTCTAAACTGCACGAGGGACTCATTTCAGATTGCTTCAGTAATTATCCTGCATAACTGGACAACATGTAGAGAAAGAGGGATGCAATTTCTGCAGTAAGGAGGTCAATGAACAGCAGAATGTGCTCTCTTACATGGAATAACCAGACTAAGAGAAGTGATGCTGCTTTTCCAGATCCGGTTTCAAACCCACAATGCCCTGCTGTAAGGATATTCTACTCCCTGCTCTTCTGCCCAATGAATTACAGTACTTTAGCTCCCTAAAACAGAGAGACTAGGGGATTGCAAGGTTAATCTGCTCCTGTTAAATAATTTAAAGTTAATTATCTTTTCTCTCTTTCTCACCATTTTTCCTTCCCAAGCATTTTGAGTAAACAGTCAATCTTTCAGAAAGACAACAAATCCAATAGCTTCGGCAGATAAACAGGAGTGGATGTTGCTGGCGGTCCCATGACTCTGAGCAGCAGACAGATGCATTTCACAGAATCCACAAAATGTTCGATCCCACCGCATTTCTTGCATTTTGTCTGGCCTTGGTTTTGTTTGTTACCATTTGTAATGAAATTGCTTGCAGGTTTGTGTTTGGGAGGAGGCTCAAACAGCAAAATTGGAGGCCAGATCCAATCTAACGATAGTATCCTTTGTTCTTAGGGTAGTGATTTGAAGAAAGTTCAACATCTTTTTGATTCTGACACAAAAAAAAGGTTACGGTTCTGCATATTATACAACATTGAGATACATACCTTCACATTTTAAATTCAGTGTCATTGGTTTATATTACATTATATTATATTACATTTTATCATGCTAGGAGTTTAACTTATTTACCAAAATTGCATTATAAACAATATCCATGCACTGATAACTCTGATAACTAATTTTTGAGAAGAATGCCAGATTGAACCCTATGATAAGAAGCCATCAATAGATTCATTTCGGTTATGGTCAAACTCATAATGTCTATTCATGGAAAATATAGAACACCTGCATAAATTTGGCACACAAAATCAAGAACAAAGTGCACAATGACAGACTGTATTTGGGCTTCTCGCTGGAGTCGCACACCCTCAGGTGGCTGTGTGGGAAGGCGTTAGGCACTCCTGCTATCCTCCGTGTGTGTGTCTGTGTCTGTGTGTGTCTGTGTGTGTGTCTGTGTGTGTGTCTGTGTGTGTGTGTCTGTCTGTGTGTGTGTGTCTGTCTGTGTGTGTGTGTGTGTGTATGTGTGTGTGTCTGTCTGTGTGTGTATGTATGTGTGTGTCTGTCTGTGTGTGTATGTATGTGTGTGTGTGTGTGTGTGCGTAGTGTCAGAGAGCTTGGGAAGGACCAGTCACGGCTCTCTCCGTCATTCCCCCACCTTTACAATGAAGACTGTTATCTACCTGTGTTCACTCTCCAACTGGCGGGTGTCACTGTGCGTTTAGACACCGTTTCACAGCTGCAGGGCCCCCGTGACGCTCCATCCCCTGGCCCCGCCAGGCCCCTGCGTGGCCCCTGTGAGTGATTAATGAGGCGGCACACCCGCAGGCAACCACGCAAGACCAGGAAAAACCACACACACACACACACACACACACACTCCGCCTGAGTCTGGATAATCTGGCGGCACCGGGGAGGGGCTTGACGTCCCTGTCCATCTGACAGCACAAGCTCAGCGTTTATCTGACAAAAAGGGGGGGGGGGGGGGGGGCGGAGAGTGTTTGTCATCTTCACTGTATAATTTGTTTCACGTTGTCTCGAAAGGGGCGGAACAGGGGTATGAGACAGAAGAAACCTGTGCTAGCAGCTCAAACTGCAAGCGATCAAAGCCCAGCTAAGCTGTCTCTTTTCAGTTATATATTTATTTTGTTTTGTTTTTTTTTTGGGGGGGGGGGGGGTCTGAGGGAGGCAATTGTCTGAATGGAGCAGGTTTGTTGTCTTCACCCTGCCTTTTGAAAAATTCACCTGTTTATATCTGACGGGAGAAAACGCCTCCGTTTCGCCTGAACGATTTCATTACTGACATGTGGAAGAACACCAAAGAGATGAGAAAGCATCAGCGCTGTGTTCATCTGATGTTTACGGTTTAAAGCCCCGTCACAGGGTCACTGCTTCCTGGCAGGTCTGTCATGGGCACCGGCTCAGGGCTCAGCGGTCTGCTCTCGCTCTGACGGAGGGGGCGGGTCTGCGGGCGCGGTCGGCAGTGTGCCGGCGGCGTAGCTCTCCTGAGAGAGGCGCAGGTGAGCGGGGAGGAACGAGGTGTGTCTGACATCAGCGGCGGGTGGCCGGTGTGTCTCATACCGCACCTGCCGCTGATGTGTTCAGTGATCCTGTCTGTCTCTTTATCTGGGGGCCGCTGCGTTTCGGCACGTTCCCTGCATTGCGTGTCTGTCAGTGCACTGGTGTTTGTATCGATCTGCACTGCGCACATGAGAAGACAGGGCGACGGAGGGCCAGCGTGGGGCAGCGGGGAAGACCTCAGCAGCGTAGCAGAACGCTGCAGCTGAAACTACAAACTGATCAAGTTGCAGACTCATTTGGGCAGCGGTGTGACGTAGTGGTGAGGAGCAGGGATTGTAACCGAAAGGCCGCTGGTTTGATTCCCCGCTGAGGTACTGCTTTTGTACCTTTGAGCAAGGTACTTAACCCAGGATTGCCTCAGTAAATATCCAGTTGTATAAATGGATAAGATAGTAAGGCACTCTGGATAAGTGCATCTGCTAAATGACTGTGATGTAATCGTGTTTTTAGACGAGTTAGAGTTTCATTTCCTCTCCTGAGTGAATCAGTCAATGAGTTGGATTACTGGCGTGGAACAACCACAGCTCGCTGCCTGAGAATGTATGTTTAATTCGATTTTATTTAAATCTTCATTGTGTTTCTTTTCTGCATTCTGCCTATTGAATTTTGCTACAAAAAAAGTGGATGACCGTGTGTCCTTTAGTCTTCGAAAGGTTGGAGCAGTCAGACCTCTTTAGGTAAGCGATCACTTAGAACCGCACCTGACCGCAGCTGAGATGATTACCTGTGCGGGAGAAAATGCCTGGGCGGCCAGGTGGGAGGGGAATGATTGAATAAGGTGGCGTCCGCTGGTCCCGTGGTGGCCGGCCTGTTTAATGGCTGTGACAGGCAAATGAAATGAAGTGACACGTGTCAGAGTCGCGGGGTCTCTACGAGACGACGTCCATAGCCTGCATTTAACGCGATAAGAGTGCTGATCGATGAGCTGAGAGCTTTCCGCTGTGCGCCGCGGCAGCGAGATTAACTGCCAACCGCACCACCGCGAGCTTACTATGAAATTAACGGGGGGGTGGGGGGGGGCTTCCTCAAGATTTCACCAGGTTTACAGAAATTGTTTTTTTTCTCTCTGAAATGTCAGTGTTTGTGGAGACTGGACGATGTCAGCGGCTCTCTGTGGCTTCTCTGGCACGGCTGATGGAAAACGCTCAAGGGCCACATAAGCCTCTCTGTAGAGCAACAAACTCAAAACACGGACACCGTCACAGAGAGACGGAGGAGAGGCCTCAAGCTGGGTCAGAGACCCTAACCCACATTGATGACGGGACTCCTCTGATTAAAATGTAGCAGACAGCACCAGACTCAGTCTGATGTGGAAAATTCTCAGCCCTGAGCCCAGCTGGAGGCGTCTGCGTCTGTCCATCAGATGTCTGTGGAATACGCCTGCACCCAACAAAGAGCTCTGGTGCAGTGATGTTGTCCACTCTCAGATTTCTGAGGTCAGTTGGAGTGCTTGACTCATCTTCTCCATGACGCAGTGAGTACCATCTGTGTCTGTAGCTTTCGCCTGACATCTCTCACACGCCCAGCCTGCTCACTCGATCGGAAAACTGCGCACCGAGAGTGAGGCTAAAACGCTGATTCATTCACACGGTGCTGACTGGAACAGGAGCATAATCGGAATCTATTTCCGCTCTCACCCTCTGATGGCGTGGTGATACTGTACGTTTCTTCCTGAAATAGTGCTGCAGGAAAGACGATTCTGCTTCACACAGTAAAGTTGTGGAGGAGCAGTAGCTTGTTTCTTGCTTGAAAAGACCTGACGCAGTCCTCGGAGTCTCTGTTACGACACAGCCAGCTCAGGTCCCTTTAAAACGCTGCGCAGCTCACCGTGCGGCGATGGCCGCTCTCCTCCGTCTTTATTAGAACAATCTGTTCCGCTACGTCAAACAGCTCCTGGCTTATGAATTATGAAGATAATTAATGCAACGTGTTCACTAAAGTGCTCCGTGTCTTCCAGCGTCCTGTTTTCAAACACAGCCGTAATTAAAAGAGTAAAATTCTCAGGGGGGCGTAGGGGCGGGGTGAGGTGCGTAATATTTACTCCTGGTCACTTTCATGACTTCTGTAACCCGGTGGGGGGGGCGGGGGGGTCAAAGCAATTTTCGTGTTTGTAGACGTTGTCTCAGCATAAAACATCCACACTATGGCATTTTGAGATAGTCGTTTTGTGCTTTTCTTTTTCCAACAATTAAAACTTACAAGTGCAAACAGGGTCATTCTGACAGGAAAATATCTCCCAAGCCACTGAGCAGGGCATAAACGGAAGCCTTCCCTCTGAATTCATTTGTCCTTATTAATCAGAGTATTTGCGGATTCACTCCATGCTCCGACGCTGGTCATGTATTTATAGAGCTGATGCTTTTAAAAGCAGATTGATCTGCTGCTCCTGGCCTGTGATTGGCTGATGGAATCCACGCGTGGCCTGCTGCTCTTTGGGACACCACTCCGTGGCCGGGTCTCAGTGAGAGGGCTTCAGACCCCTGCACAAGGTGGGTTGGGTGGGTGTGGTGGGGTGTGGGGGGAGTGGGATGCTGTAGCGGGTAGCAGGCGTTTCCTGGTGTCTCCATGCAGAACAGGAGATGATGCCCACACTGCCGGGATTAGTCCTGATGAGAACAGAGATTAAGGGCGACTTGTGAAATTGGGCCAAGCTCGCTATTGCCACGTCCAGAAGTGGGTCAGACTCACACTGGGCAAAATGGCGCTCCCTAGTGGCTAGAGGTGGATGTTGGGGCAGCAATCAGCTAATGTAGTGGTTCACGCTATTATAAAGTGTGAAATATTTATACATCCCTGATGGTGGTCACATTAATAGTTAAATTAATTCGGGCCCACAAGCTTTTATATCTTATTAAATGCTACCTCCTTCCACTAAAATCATGTGGCTTTGGTTAATCCATTCCTTTTTCATTGATACATCTATTAAATCAACTTTGAGTGGAAACAATTATTGCTATAGTATTACTGACTAACTGAAAGTGAAGCCTTATTATGACCTGCCAAAATTATTTTAAAATGTAGAAGTACACAGTCTCAGATGTGCCGACATCCACATGAAAACAAACTCATATACACACAAGTGCATGCACACGCGCACAAACACACGCACATGCACATGAAAATGCACATGCACACACACACACACACACACACGCACACACGCACACACACGCACGCGCACACACACGCACGCGCACACACACGCACGCGCACACACACATGCGCACACACACATGCGCACACACACGCACGCACACACGCGCACACGCGCACACACACGCGCACGCACACACACGCGCACGCACACACACGCGCACGCACGCGCACGCACGCACGCGCACACACGCACGCGCACACACACACGCGCACACACACGCACACGCACGCACACACACGCATGCGCACACGCGCACACACGCACGCGCGCACACAAACACACACACGGAAGGTCATTAACAGGAATGCTGGCCTGGCTCTGTCGGAGTGAACCCAGGGAGAAAAGGCTGAAAGCTTCTCATGTTCTTCAGTTTGATCTCTCTGAAAGACTCAGAAGGCTAAGGCTGGGGTTCATCTGCAAGTCGAGTGTTAAATGTCTCGATTTATATACCCATCTGATAACTGAATTACAAGCGCAGCAAACGCCGGGTTGAGTATGCTGACTGAACCCCTGACAGTGTTAACAGTGTGAAACTCAAACAGAAACAGTGTGTGAGGACAGAAATGAGGAGAGTCACAAGGTGTGTAATGCCTGAAATGGAAGAATCTACAGTGTGTGTAATGGCTGTGTGCTAGTGTGTGTGTAATGCCTGAAACTATGGCAATTACAGAGTGCATGACGGATTCTGCTAAAGTGTGTGTGGAGTCCCACTGGAACTGATCTAGGGTCAGCAATTCCCTGAAAGTCCTGAAAGGAGATCCCCCCTGCAGCCCAGCTGGGAATATCACTCCTCCATCTGCAACTGCAGGGAGTGCCTGAATATCCACCCCCGCCTTAATTACTGTCATACGGGAGCCAAATCAGCAGTGACTGTCATTAATAGGACCAAGCTGCACCTCAGAAAAACTGCAAGAGACACCTTTATTAGCTCCCACTAACAAACCCTGTCAAACACACCCCCATCTGCTACCGCAGCTCCACTAAGCCCCTCCTATCTGTATCAGGGACCCTGCCACCATCGCTGGAACGCATTCATTGATTATATTTTTCATGTAACAGACTTTTCACATCTTCTACAACTTGCCACTGCAGAATTTACCCTTCTCTCTAATTACAGGGCTCACAGTCAATGCTGTATATACACATACAGTGCCTTGCAAAACCGTTCTGTCCCTTGGAACAATTCTTACATTTTATTGAATCGGCAGTTATACATTTAAATTTCATTCTAGGTGATATTTTAAAAACACTGACTCAAAATTAATTACTTTAGAAGGTGACATTGGTTTTATGTTGGAAAATATTTGAAGAAAAATGAAAAACTGAAATATACTGTTTGCATAAATATGCACAATCACAGTTTTCAGGAGTAAATTAAATAACTTTGTTTCCAACAAAGGGACAGGTGAAAACGTGTGATTTTCCTCTCTGAATCAACAGCGGTAATTAAGCAGAGGGAACAGATGCTACAGTGAAGTTATGAAGATTAAAGCAAAAGAAAACATTTTGAAACAGAACTTCTGTGGATGGGTGGGTGTGTGTTCCTGTCTGACCATGTATCAGTAGCGATGCCGATCTCCAGTATTTGCACTGAAGCCACTAGCCTTCCCCAGGCAGACATTGCAGGAAACACCGGGACATTAGCCCAGCCCCAGCGCACTAAATGAGTTTCAAGGCAACATAATGCCTTTTATACCTATTGCCTGACTAAATTATATTTAAGAGAATTTTAGAGATTGATGGTCGATTTAGTTTGGGACACATTCAGCTTGATGTCTAAGGACAGGACCCCAAAGCAGGACACAACCCTGTCAGCAGACCTAGACTGATTACCTTAGCAAGTGGATATCAATATCTGGGAAGGAGGAGGGTACGTGTGTGTGCGTGTGTGCGTGTATATGTGTGCGTGTATATGTGTATGTGTGCGTCTGTCTGTGCGTCTGTCTGTGTGAAAGAGAGAGAGAGAAAGAAAACAGAACACCAAACCCAGAATCTGTCTGATGTCTTCATTCCTCATTGTCTAAACCCAGATCTTCCTCAAACCCGTAGTGGTGTAATGAGCAGCCTGCCGAGTCAGCGTGAGACCTGTGCAGTCTCCTCTTCCGTCTCCCCCTAAAAGCACACCTGCTGGGACACTGCTTCCCTTTTGATCTTTCTCTCTGGAACTTCTAATATCCCTACCAGCATGGTTCTTAATGAGGTTGCCTTGAACTACAGTAAGATAATGAAAGTGTAAAGCTATCACCTGTGGTTTTATGACCATGGAAATCATCCTCAGTGCAATGAACATAAAGCTTCATTCTGCTGAGTGACCATTCTACAGCATCACTGCCACACCATTAAGGGGGCAAAAACTGTGACATTTCCTGCCCCGTTTCCATTTTAAACAGTAAGCAGTGAATGCTGTGGAATATGCGCTGTGATGTAGCTGTGTGGTGCTGTCCTGGCAGGGCTGCAGTGACGTCCCGATGAGTGACACTGTCTCACGCCAGCCTCTGCCCATGCCGCTCCGCCATGCTCCACAATCACATTAAAAAATGTTTATTTATTAATAAATATACTTAATTTTATTTACGTTAGTGCCGTGTATCTCAGGGATGCATTTAGTGTAATATTAACATTGGATGTATATTTTAAGTTCTTTGAAATAATATTGCTCTGCATAATTTTTTTTCCTAGTTCATTTTTACTAATTAATTGATTAATTTTCTAATTAAAAATTAAATGAGGATTTGAAGAAAGACTGTGGAAATGAATAAGTAGCCGGCTGCAGGATGACCTCACCTGCCTGCCACACACATGACACACGTGCTGGCCAGGGCGTGTCCACGGGGGGGCAGGGGCGTGTCCAAGGGGGGGCCAGCGGCGTGTCCACGGGGGGGGGCAGGGGCGTGTCCACGGGGGGCCAGGGGCGTGTCCACGGGGGGCAGGGGCGTGTCCACGGGGGGGGCAGGGGCGTGTCCACGGGGGGGGGGGGGGGGCAGGGGGCGTGTCCACGGGGGGGGGGGGGGGGGGGGGGGCAGGGGCGTGTCCACGGGGGGCCAGGAGTCTATCCCACAGCTGGTCTGTTTTTCTTCAATCACACAGCTATGGTGTGTGTGTGTGTGTGTGTGTGTGTGTGTGTGTGTTTGCATGCGCATGCTTTTATGTGTGGTAGCTATGCAGGATAAAGCATAAAGCACCAGCCTTGGTTTGTCTAAACAGAACATAAACATCTAGATGGGTCAGGGACAATGCCGTATGAACCCGTGATGAATGATGTGTTTGCAGAATGAAGAGCGAAGAACGGTTTATACTGGGTTTTCACCCATGAATCAGTCACCATGCCAGCCACAGAAACATGGGTGAGCCGATCTGCTGCCCCTGAGTTACAGCAACGCAAATTCACCCTTCTGACTGAAAACAACCTGCCTGACTGTTTTAGCAGCCGGAAAGACCAGTGCAAACTCACAGGGCCTTGAGGGAGACTGCTGTTATGGAGTTCACATTTTAAACTGCTTCTTGTCCCCTTAGGTTGGTGAAGAACTGTGCTTTCTTATATGCCTTTCCTGCAAAAAAAACGCAAAATAATCAAAACAAGATGGTGAGTTAAACATTAAATCAAAAGTGTAAATATTTATAATAATCCGGAATAATAGTCTGGCTCATTAATGATTCCTCCAGGCAGCCAACGTGCATTTTCAATTCAATATTTCTATACACACCCTGCAATAAGACTTATCTATGCAGCTTTTCCCCACTGTTCTGCCAGAGCTGAATTCAATGTACCAAATGCATTACTGCCTGGAGGTAGGTAGGTAGGTGTGTGTGTGTGTGTGTCGGGGGGGGGGGGGGGGGGGGGGGGGGGGGGAGAGAGAACAGTCAGAACAGTAGTTATTATTTATTTATTATTATTTTTTACACTAAAAGAGGGAAGAGCCTCATGCACTGGCTGTGCGGTGTTTCTGGGGTTTGTTTCTTTATGTCTATAGGCCAGGGAGTGAAACAAATGTTCAATTATTATGAATATTCAAGAGACAGACAATAAAGATTTTCTATTCTGTTGTAATCCACTGAATAATTACTTTGTTAATCAACAGGTAACACATATTTGTAACAATACAAATAATTATGAATACTATGAGAATACAAAGAGGGGTATGCATATTACGGTGTGGGTGTGTATCGTCTCTATTCACAGTGATGGTTCCAAACCTATCAGCCATAATGGACACTGTAACCATGACCTCTGCGCAAACTCCACGGTTAGTCCTGCATGTGCACAAATCAAATGCGTGCATCTGAAGCTCATACCTGCAAAGCGGACACTGAGAATGAATTTGCATTGCACTGAATCTGCATTTTCAGATTTTCAGGCCATCAGGAATGTGGTTTTTTTTTAACTGGATGTCACTGGAACAGTTTGAAAAAGCACAAACACTTCAGGAAAAATGTTCTAATAAGACCAGTAATTCTGCCCATCATCACATTCATGCACAAGCAACTTATGGCCATCGTTACATTAGTCATTTCGCAGGTGTTGAAACTTGCAGAAAAGTTACTCCAACACCCCCCCCCCCCCTCCCCCTCCATTTCCATTGAGGAATCCAGGCAGACTGACAAAAAACTATACTGCTGTCCCTGGCTCTGTTCAAATGATGCATTAAAATACATACTGCAAAGGGGTTTTTTCATTAAATAAATCTGTCCAGTCCTAAAGGCAAAACACACACACACACACACACACACACACACACACGCACGCACGCACGCACGCACGCACGCACGCACGCACACACCGCTTTAAGAAACACAGGTATAAACAGAGCAGCGGCTGCCTGTTGGAGGGAGATAGCGGATCAAGGAACACGACACATCAGGTGTTTCTGAAGGTACTGTAATGTTTTCCCCCACCTGTCAGTCAGCACTCTGAAGGTCTGTGCTCCTGCCAAACTTAGAGCAGGATAACGAGCAAACAAACAAATCATTTAAATGCAGGGGAAAGTGACACCCCAATTACCTTGTGTCTGTTGATGATAGCACTGTGTATTCTCGGCTTAATTTAGCACTCGTCTACCTTCTCTCGGATTTACCTGCTTTTGGTGTTGTCACTGCCATTGTGGAAAAATGTGCAAATGTTCATTCATTTCCCCGGGGTCCATCAGGACATGCCTTGCTTGAGTTGCACAAAAGGCTGTATTTACAATGCCGCCCGTTTCATCCAAGCACCTCAAAGTGCTTTTGAGTGATAGGCCGAGATAGAAAATCCTATTCTCACGCAGGGAAGGAAGGTGAGCCATATAAGGACATGGCGGTAAAAGGACTGGAAAAAGGACAGTAGGAATTTAGTGTGAAATGGCTGCCGGTGCTTACCAGACCAGCTTCAATGCCAGCCCTGAGCTCAGAGACGCCTGTGTGGGAAGTGTTAGTCTCCGCTAACTGACATATATTCACACGTATACACGCACGTATACACGCACGCACACGCACGCACACACGCACACGCGCACGCGCACGCGCACACTCACGCACACACACACACACACGCACGCACGCACGCACGCACACACGCACACACACACGCACACACACGCACACACGCGCACACACGCGCACACACGCGCACACACGCGCACACACGCGCACACACGCACACACACGCACACACGCACACACACGCACACACACACACGATTAGCACCTGTGGTCAGCACAAAGAGGGAAATCCTCTTCAGATGGTAAGATGAAAAAAACAGGATCAGGTTACATACAAGAATTCCGGCAACATGGGCCGGCTTGCTTTGAAGTATTTCTTTGTGAGGTAGTTTCACTAAAATTGTATAATATAACTTTGTTTCATTTTGATATGTAATGGCAGACCTATTTTTACGCGTGTTGTACTGACTGAGCATAGGTGTTTAGAATGTGTAAGAAGCCTCTTGCATATGTATGCAGAAAATGTCCACCATCCAATCATAAAGGCTGAATTTATTCTTATATTTGCCTACCCTTGCCCAGGGGGTGTGGCAAGACACTGTGTAGATTATGATCACATACAACACACTAAATGTGGGCTAAATGGAGCGTGTAACTCTCCTGAGAGAGGAGTTCTGGGACATTTACACGCATTCATTTAGCAGACCCTCTCATCCAGAGCAACTCCCTCAAACTCCATTCAAAAGGGTTAGGCAGGTAGCCACCTTCAGATACTGAATCATTGATTTACAGTGCCATTCTGGGAAATTGCCATGAGGAGAGTGAGTGCTGTCAAAGGCTACACAACCTTAAACCACCATCCATTAAGGCTGTGCTACCACAAATTTGCATCGTCACAATATGTGTTTACCACTGAGCCACTGCAAAAGATACTAGACTTCTCTTTATTTAAATCACCATAGGCTAGGTTTTCCCAGTGTTATGAAGGAAAGAGGTAAAATGGAAAATGGCCAGGGACCTCACTGTCCTGACTGTACAGCTCATTCCACCACTCGGGGGCCAGAGTAGAGAAGGTGAGGATGAGCAACCCCTCCAGGAAGGCACCAGCCAACCGGATGATGGGGAGCAGAGAGGGCTGGCAGGAGTGTAGGGTGTGAGGACCGATTGTAAATATCAGGGTGCTGTTTTTTTTTTTTTTTTTTTTTACACAGTACATTATTGTCATTTAGCAGACACTCTTATCCACAGCAACTTTCATAGGTTACACTTTTACACTTTTGTTATCTGTTTATATAGCTGGATATTTACTGAGGCAGTTGTGGGTTAAGTATCTTGCCCAAGGGTACAGCAGCAGTGCCGCAGCAGGAAACTGAACCTGCATCTTTTGGGTTACAAGCCCTGGTCCTCACCACCACATCACACCGCTGCCCACAGACCAAACAGCACAGTGGGAAAGGAGGCTAGAACCAGACATTGGAATTTTATCTGAGCCATAACAGGCAGCCAGTGTAGAGAGGTGAGGACAGGTGTACCATTTACTGTTACTTAGCGGTCGCTCAGAACAACCAACTAAACACTTTCCCTGGCAGTTTAAATCAGAGGAGAAACCAAAGTTAAATGTCAGGCTTCTGTTATACTCACACACTGTAGCATCATATTACATGATCATTTTTAAGAGAGCAGCCCTGAGTCCAGGCTGTCATGTGACTGAATGGAAACCGTTTTCTCTTCCCTTCTCTTCCTGGGTGGCATTTCCACACCCTTGAGGAGAGCAACACACACTGTCTCCCAAGCCTGCCCCCTTGAGGCTTGGAGGGATCTGCGCTTCCTGTATGCTTGTGAAGGACAGCAGGATTCATCATGCTTAAACCAAGGAACCCATCCTGTAAAGGAACCGGTCCTTCTGATATTGCGCGATTAGTTTCCGCACGGTGAAAACTAAGTAGACTAAAGTATTGTGTAAGTAACTGAAAGTATTTTGGTGTACTTTTCTTCAGTCATGTCCTCCGTTTTCTATTCAGAGAAGGTTCTCTTACTGCTTGAGTCTATTCATATACAGTGTCATATTCCCCCTGGGCTATTTGCACTCTGCTTACAAATGTATTTTTTCCAGAAGTGTCATGTTAAAATATGTTGAATGCCCTAGAACTGCGAATTGATCCCACCTCCTGGAACAGACAGTTTGAAATGGAATGAGTCACAGAGAGGATTATTCTAACAGAAAGGCATACCTACCACTGAGCCAACAATTATCAATCTGAAATAATTACATCTTTTAGAAAGCTCAATAATGTTTGATGGTTTGAATGAGATTTAATCTTTAGAAAGCAGACAAAAGAAATGAATGAACTAAAACCCAGTGTATGAACACCACAATTAACACTATCATATCAATGGTAACATTTTCTGTAGTTACATGTGCTAAACATCAGCCATTCAATAACGTTCCAAAATCTATGATGTGCCAATGCAATTCCATTAGACTGCAGTCACAGTGCTTAATCCTTGATTCAATTAGCCACAGAATCAGCAGGTGGGAGAGCAGTCTGAGGAATAACCATCAAAAGACGTTCTTTTCTTCAAATGTTCAGATGTTAAGCAGAAAAAAAAAAATAACATCATAACCTACACCTAGCCTGGCAAGCTAACCTGGCCTCACCTTACGCTAGCCAAATGTCCTAACATGGAACAATGTACATGCCAGTGCAAGGAGATATAAACCACAGAAACTGACAAAACAAAACCAAAAGACACTGCTGTGAGGTACAGCTCAGTGTGTACCTCAGTGTGTTTAACAAGGGACTCGCCTGGATGCGTGGCCTGGAGGAGACTGCTCTCAGAGGGTCCTTTGCTGGCAGCTTGCCCTGGGCCACTAGCTCCAAACCTCACTGGGTGTTCTGCCCAGTTTAAAATGTCTAACAAAAAAGAAACTTGAAAGTAAATATGTACACAGTCTGTGGTGAGAGAGAGGACAATCCACTCACAGACAAAAAGAACGCTGTGTCTCACATCCACGCGGGTTTCAGAAAAACTATTCTGATAAACAAGCAGGGCCTGGAACACTCAATGCTAACAGCAAATCCCAGGTGAGTCACAGCCCTTTAACCTGTGCTCCAGGGACCTGAGAGCGCCCCCTCTAGGTGGAACGGAGCCAGTGCCCAAAGGAAAGGGAGAAAAACAATCAAAACTCAACACTGACGCTGCTGGCAGGCTGTAAAAATCAAATGATCACAAAATCACAAGAACCCTGTCGTCTTTGCCAGCTGCTGTCCCAACCCCTCAGGTACGTTATATTTTGTAAATGCACCCACCTAAACATCTTTACATTGTTCTGATTCTATCAGGGGAATATATATAAGTGTTTTTGAATGATTCTGCATTTAGAAAAAAAGGAATCTTGATGCTCAATGTAATACTAGATATCTAATATAAGCCATTATCTTATATTATCAAAATTCAGATTAATCCAGACTTGCTTCACCCTGAAATGGTAACAGAAACATGAATTTAAGTAAAGCAATATGCCACAGAATTGCTTAAGTTGTCTAGCAATTAGACTGAATAATCATTTTGACTCATGTTAGCTGGCTCAACTTCCTATTAAGGGAACTTCTCATGATCAAAAATAAACACTGCATGCTTGAAATGCAGGATATGAAATATCTCGGCACTTGATTTAGAAGGTATGAAAAAGAACCTTGAGGGTACAACAACACCTCGGCGTAATCTTTCAGAGCAGACCTTATTTATGGGCCTTCCCCTCAGACTGTCTCAGCAATGTCTTCAGCAAGATGAATCCATAATGTCACTTAGCACCTTGCTGACAGTTTACCACATTAAGCAAACAGTATTAAAACAACGCTGGTGGAAGTATCAAAATGCATGCCGTTTATTGAATTAGGTAAATATTTAAAGGCAGCACATGATGAAGATTATTATAACATGACAGATTGCAGTGACAGAAGGGGAACAAAGAGGCTGCATAACCAGATTTTTTTTTATTTTTATTTTTTATAAATACTGCAGCTGGAGCAGTATTTCTCTGCTCAGAGAAAGTTCTCCCTCAGACCTTTTCTCTGACTGCCTGCTCCCACCCACACAAGAGGGGTTTTGTCCCATGACTGCACATATTATTCTGAAACCAGACTGAGCTGGGTGTCCAGTGTGACCATCCCAGGGTCAAGGTTAGAGGAAAGTCTGCATGTGGGGGACAGTGCAGAAGCCAGTCTCCATGTGGAGCTCAGTCCTCATTCCCCTCTGAGCAGTTAAATATGTATCTGATCATGGAGGGGAAACTAAAACTCGTAAATAATTGATGATTAGAAACGTACAACTTTACTAAAAACTGGTGCCAAAAAAAAAGCCTGATTATGTTATAAATATTTGCACAGCATTAATTATGTATAAAGATGAATCACACTTTAGTGTTATTTTGACATTCAGTCAGCCCCCAAAGACTATTATTAATGGGCACCTGGTTAAATATTTAAAAACCTGCTACTGAACGTCTATTTTGATGACTGGAACACACTGAGGTGTCCCCACCCCTCAAGCCCTCTTCCCTGAGGGCGGTGTGCACTCGGGCCATTTGAAAAGTTCACTACCGGAGTTCACGTCAACCTGGAAAAAGCCAAAGAGGTCATCTCATCCATTCCACAATACAGGAACATAAAGTAAAACAGAATATGCTTCAGTTTTCTTTAGAAGAACTTCTCAAATCAATTCTCTACTCTCTCACTCCCTAAAGTTAAAAGATGTTCTTTTAAAACACATTTTAGAAAGTCTGTATTAACATGAAATCGAAGAGGGTGTCTTTTTTTTACTGGTCATAATGATTTCTTGCTTTGAGATATGCTTGGTTATGGCAAACTAAAGATGATCTCTTCTGTGCTTTGTATATATGAGATTTACCCTCTGAAATGCTGAAAGCATTCGTTCAGTTATCCTATTGGCTAATGATATTGTATGTTACTTTAATTTAATCACACTTTCTGTGATGCATTCAGCAACATTATTATTTGGAAACACTATATTCCATCATTTATTTAATATAAAACATTTTCTGATATTGGCTTGGAAAGTGCTTTGTCTCATCAAAACTGATTGTTTTACCATGACATCAAAACCAATATCTAATTATGCTGTGCAATTATTGTAAACTTTTAAATTTACGGCCGCATGTTTACTTTAAAATCTTATTTAAAAAGGAACAAGCACATTTTGAGATTGTTCTGTGCATTCTGTTAATTTTCTCACATTTTGTTTCAACACCAGAAGAAAGGCCACAGAGTTTTAAGCTGATGGACATCTGATGTTTGCTTTTTTGGACAGGACGCCACTCTGGACACTTGCTCAGCCGCAGAGCCGGAGGCACGGGATGTACCGTACACAACGAGACACTGGGAGAAACTCAGAGAAACACAATCTGCCAAAATCCCCCTGCACACCAGCCCGATTATCTGATGATCACTTAAGTGATGTCAGTGCATTTTGGAGAGCTCAGATATCCCTGAACATGAATTAGCCAGGTGAGCTGATGCATGCATGCATTACTGAAGCTGACTTCCACTGAGAAACATTTCACGGCCAGAGAATGAAACCTCCTGTGATCCAGCCCAGCAACCATTTCCCAAAATATACGAATGAGCATTTAAATTAAACGGCTAAACTTTTCTGTCCTTTCAGGAACAAATCATATTTCCTCATGGCTGTGTCTGTGGAATGGAGACACAGCCAGTGACAGGAGGCGGCTATGTGCAGGTAATGCACTTTCCCTGCTCCGTCTCACTAAAAATCCCAGGATTGCGGCTCGAGATTCAGACCTTTCCGCGGAAGCATTTTATTAAATAAATGCAGACGTTTAATGGACTCACGGTGGACTTATTCCCCTCATGTTTTACATTCATGAATCATAAGTGATTCACTTTGAAGCAACAAGCCCTCTGACACTGTAAAAACATTAGCACGGAGCTTCCACTAATGGGGAGGTCACGTACACACTGATTTTAAAGAATAAAATAAATCTGAGAAAACACTTGGGAATAACACTCCACACACACTTCACCTGCCTAAATGGCGTGCAGCTCTTTAGCATGTTGTTTGAGTCTGAAAAGCACAATTGCAGATCAGATCGTTCAAAGCAGTGCAGGAATATGAGGTCAATTATCTGCTATTTCAGAAGCAAGAGAGGGTGTGAAAGTGGTGTAAAATATCCAGCCTTACACACGGGGAGTGGCTAAATCGACAAAGCACTCTGGTATTAGCAGGCAGCGGTACACTCCATGCTCTGACATGTAGGATTCTGGATTTATCTCAAGATCCTGGTTACAGGTTCACAGACCTGGCACATAAGACTGTGAGCCACGTCAAATGTGACAGCAGGAAAATACTTTTAAACTTTTAAAAATAGTTTGCGAGAAAAGTGGGTATGATTGAGTTGTTTCAAATGTTAAGTAAACAAAATACGAGGCTAGAAAACACAAACAGTTATATTCAGGTGAATTTTCAGGTGCTCATGTACGGATAAAAACAACCTAATATGCAAATTACCACATACTAAGGCTCTCCTTCAATGTATCTTTTCTTTTCTCAGAAACAAACATTTTTACTCCAGGCCCCACTCAGACGCACGGCCGTCAGGCAGGGGAATGCGGCTGGGATCCAGAGGTGCTAAGCACTGACAGCCACAGGCTGACATGGCTGAATTCACCGCCTGCATCTCCTTTATTAGTCTGGAGGAGCTTCGGAAAGGGTGGTCCGAGGCGGATCAAAAGCTAGACACAACAAACAGGTCAGGGAGAAGCTGTCAGATCAATTACTCTCCTGTCCTCCAGCCTTCAGGGACAGGCAGATAGAGCAGGTGGAACCTGGGAAATTCAGAGAGGGGGTGTTCCTCATGTCCCCAAATCTCCACCCCACCCCTCCACAGCCCCCTGCCCTGGTGAGAGAGGAGGCGTGGCTGGGAGAGACACACAGACAGGAACAGCGGCAAGATTAAAGCTGAGCTGTCAGAGAGGGGCCTTCAGGACGGAGGCGTTGGATTGGGGCTGCAGCTCGTTATGCGCGGGGCCGTCACAGGGCCCCAGAGGTTAACCGCGGGCACGCCACAGCGTCGCGGCCCCGGTCCCTGCTGACACCTAATCAACGTCACCGAGTTAACGCCAGCTGTGTCCCGCGCCAAGCTGAGCACGTCGGACACACTGAACCCCGGGACCCGGAGGGAGACGCGTCAGCCTGGCTGTATCTGAATCACGGGAGGATCCGTCCCTGCACAGAGCAGCAGATAGGTAATGCTATGTAATGCAATGTAATGTAATGTAATGTAATGCTACATTCTTCTGTTACAGTTGCTGTTGCATGCAGCCTGAATATGGATACAGCATGTAAACCATGGATACAGGAATTCTGAGTGAAATACCATGAAAAGGTTTTGCTTTAAGTTCAAACTACAACTGTTAAGCATTTTAATCAAGCCATCTTCTCGCTATTTGAAAACAGTCTGGCATCTGATGCAAACACTGGATTTTAATTAGTCTCTGACTGTTGGTGTTGATTTGCTACTTTGAAACGGGTTTATTCAAATAAATAAAAAATGGAAGTCTGTTTGAGTGGGGCGGATGACAGATGGCAGTACAGCGCCTCCCTCATCCCGGTTGATCCGGTGACTGAAACACTGTTCATTTTGACTTTTTTCACTCTCTCCACTGAAAGGCACAGAAGGGGCTGTTCCCTGAGGGCCAATGGGAAGGGCATGGCGCTGGGGTCTGGCTCATTCAGCATCTCTTTCTCTCTTTCTCCCTTTCTCTCTCTCTCTCTCTCTCTTTCATCTGTTTAATTTCACAGAGTAGCCAGCCTTTCCCTGGCAGAATCATCGCCTGCTGAAAATGTCCGCTTTGTTCTCATCTGTGTGATTAGTGCCCTCACAGCTACAGAGCAGATAGTCTGTGGAGAGAACACGCCGTCTGCCCCAGTGCTAACCCAGACGTGCTTGCGGAGGGAAGTCCACTCTGAGCGGGTAAGACCATCGCTGCACTGTAATGCCCGAGCAACACCTGAGGCTGTCAAACAAAGCTCAGGGCAAACACGGTGCACCCAGAGCTCCACCGGGAGGGGAGGGCCGAGGGAGTCCAGCTATAAGCTGTAGTCTGTCCAATCCATCATTGGGCGTCAGTATAACACACGCATACAGGTGCACACTGACAGACACTCACACACATACGCACGCACACATGTACACTTGCTCCTCCACCAAGCTGTATGGTTCCATATATGTGCTTTTTGGTCCAATCCACTCAGGGAAAGGCTTTCATCATGATGAAGGTGAATTTACAACCCTATATTTCCAGGCTTTTAAAGTGCACTTTTCCTATAGAAAGCAGGACCCAAGAATGAAAAGGTGCTACAATTTAAGCATATATTGCTCTGGTCCACAGCACAAAAGCATATTCATAAACCAGACTCAAAAAGGCTGAGGTGAAAAAAAAAATAAAGTACATTTACAGAATTCAATGATAGTTTTGTGAAGTGAACTTTTCTTCCCGCAAAATCTCTCTCTTTCTGCTGAAAACAAAGATACCTGCTTTTTTCCAGCGGGAGAAATGAAAGGTGTGCTTGGCCCTGTGCTGACCCCTCGTCCCAGCCTCTCGGGGAGAGAGATTACCTCACGCCCACCCTGCAGAGAGGAGCAGCCCTGGGCACAGAGACGGCCCGAGGATCCGCGGCGCATTCAGAAACTGGATAGTGCATTTAAGCTCCCCACACGTAAGACCACCTTTGTACTCCTCAAATAGAGCAGACATTATGGCCCAGGAGGGCAGGCTGCGAAAATCTGCCAGGCTCTGAAAAGAGGACTATTTCATGAAAAGAGATGGGGGGGGGAGAGGGTGCTGTAAAGCTTGACAGATTCTAAACTCATTGACTTTGACCAGAAGAGAAGGAACAGGAAGAGGGGGAAAAAGGGACTTCACAACATGGAAGCAGACCGCATGGTCACACATACTGATTGCAGGCCTACAAAATTCAGCATTTCCAGTTTCCACCGGCTTTTGTCTGCATGATTAAAAAAATTTGGACAGTCGAGTCATACCAGTTGCATGTCCTTGCTCATCACCCGGAGAGTGAGGGCATCTCCAGGACCTGAGGATTGCCACAGAGGGCAGAGGGTGTGGCCAGACGAGCACCCTGCCGTGCCCCGGGCCAAGCGGTGGGTCTCAGGAACATAAACAGCTGTCACTTTGTGTGAGCAGCGCATCAACACCACTAACAATCACAGACAGGAACGGACATGCCGATGTCTCTCACACACACACACACACACACACACACACACACCCATGGGTGTCAACGATACAGAAGCGTCACAGACATGCAGATGTCACCAGCACACAAACGACACCAATGCCCCACACAGCACAGAAACGGGTGTCATCTTTCACAGGAGCAGCCATGCCTGAAGTGTGTGAGGTTTGTCACCGGAGTCAGAGTTACGATGCAGTGACGCCGTGGAGGAGCTGCGTTTTCGCCCCTCGGGTGGGGGGGGGGGGGGCGCACCCGTGCGTGACGCAGGCCTGTCTGCTTCGGGACGCAGGTCCTGTAGAGGGATGAGGCGGAAGCCTCGCGGTGACGCTGCTCATTTCGGGGTGGCTGAAGGTGGTCTGTGAACAAGTCAGACACTAATGAAATGAAGAGGTCCATCTGGACCCAGACAGACAGCTCGGGATGGTGGCAGGAACTCCATTAAGTCTTGGCAAAAGGAGCCCGGCTGCTGGGGTCGGTGCCAGGGACAGACAGCGCGAATGTTAAGCGTGTCACGTACGGCACACGTGGTTGCTCACCTTAACGCGCTCCGCAGACAGCGCAGAGAGAGACAGCACAGCTGTGCTGCTGCCACACCGCTTCATTTAAACGCCAAAAATTTAATTTAACTTTTTACAGGAAATACAGAGGCAGAAGCACAGCTAAAGACTGAAGCCACTTCAAGGTCTTTTTCACCGTCATACTTTTTCACAGGTGAGCACACTTCCTTCGAAAAGCTTGGCAGATCCACTGTAATAACACAGCATTGTCTTCTGTGATTGAATCCGCCCCCTTGTCCCTCTGTGTTTGCTTTTTCCAACCCTCCTATTGCTCTTTTTGAAAAACAAACTCACATGAGCGGGCATATCAAAGCATTTCCATAAAGCCAGACAGCCCAGCAGCAGAGACTGCCCTTGTGGGTGTTAACGTGCGAGTCTCGGACACAGTGAAGGATCGGCAGACGTGCAGTCGGTGCCGTGCAGTTGTAATTTCGGCGACCTCAAATTCCTATTATTTGTGTCAAGGGAGAAAAACTGCATTCTGTCTCCTTCCGACCAGTTAATTATGAAAACCACAAGTTTCTTTTCATTCCTGTTTCTTGTGTTCAGCGAACACAGCAAGACCTTCACAAAAACCAACATATACAATGCCGAGGCTTTTATTACAATAAATCTGCCAGAACTGATGATCACAGAGTTTAGATATGTATCAGTCACATGACCCCAAAATCATTATACACCAGGCACAAACAATGCTGCTTTTCTTTATGTATAGATTAGCCTTGATATACCCATAATGTGCATCGATTAGCCTTGGTGATCTACCAATCACCTTCACAGAATAGCCCTAACCTACTGATGATTTGCATAGATTAGCCCTGATCTTCCTTTTGGTGAGTCCCTCCCAACTAAATTTCCTCCTGCTGCCTGTCACTCAAAGTGGGAAGCTCAAAGAGAGACTCTGAAAAGCTGGCAAGGTGCCCAGCTGGCCGTCTTTTCGGTGAGACCACAGAGGCCCTGATTTGGTCATTTCACTTACCTGGCCCAGGAGGGTAATCATTAAAATAGAGATGTACAGACAGTGTAAAGGTGGAGGCAGGGATGTGTGATGACTCGTTTCCTAAAGGAGGGTCTACACCTCTGTACCCCTCCTCCACCAGCTCCACACTGTCTGCAGCAGGTGTAGCAGGGGCAGGTGTGTGGAGCAGGTGAGAGTGGGGCAGGTGTGTGGGGCAGGTGAGAGTGGGGCAGGAGGCACAGCCCTCTGTGGCTGCACATCCCCCATCGTCACGCATACACCTCTCTGTTCTACATCATTCTCTCTCATCTTTCGCTCTCAGATGGTCATCCCACATCAGACTTTTCTCAGCAGATCTTATCTGCCGTTGTTCCTTCAGAATTCATCCCCTGTCTTTGAATCTCTGAAAAGCATCTCCAGGCCAAGCTGGGAAGGAACTGCTATGATGCGGTATAATTCTCTGTGACTCTGATGGGGAGAAAGATTCGCTCAAAATTTTTCCGTGACAAAAAAAGTAAAATTCTAGCGAGATTGGGTAGGGGGTGACTTGGCTCATATTTACAGGCAGCTGCGAGGCTTATTAAAGGTTTACAGTAAATGTCAGAAACGCTAGACATGTGTTCTGCTGTCCTGTAATTATAAAGCAGTGCGGGCGAGTTTTAGCCAGTTGTAGGGGGACTGTTTCGGCTCTCAGGACTTTCCTGGGAGACGTAAAGGGCTTCAGGGCAGAGATGCTGCTGTTCCGCTGCTTCACTGCAATTGAACATGTCATAAGCGAACAGATTTTTCCATTAATATTCACCACACGCCAGCGGAGGGTTATTTCTATAATCGTGACAATGACTTTGAATTCAATTATTAACCAGTGAGTTTTAAATACAGGGATATCTCAGTGATTCTTACACAGTACACAGTAACACGCTCTGTCAGGATGACTGAAAATGCATTTCGGTCTTTTTTTTTTGGCTCTTGCTGTATAAAAAGTCTTAGTTTGTATTCTCTGTTCCCATTTGCACAGCTGACTGTATTTCTTGATTTGTGGGTTCAGTAATGGGGACAGAATGACATGTGGGAAGAGTAGGGCATCCGTATTGTTTAATGTGATAATATAAATGCCACCATTTCTGACACTGTTTAAAGACAGATCCAGGCTTGTAGAGAGAGAAGCTCATAAGATGGAACCTAGTAATTACACTGAAACTCCCCCACTGCAAACCCAAAGGAAAAGCAAGCTGGCATTATGATTTCTAATATTGCTACAATGCCAGAAGGACCCTATTAATGTTTACAGAAGATGCTGGATCCCAAACGCTCCCCCCTAAAACAGAAAGCTCAGGTGCTTTTATTTTTTTATCAGCCTTGCTCACTTTGCACGAGCTTGGAGCTGCGCACCCAGAGAGGCTTCTCTCTGTACAAATCTGGTCTCACCTTCTTCAAACTCCAAACACCCACACCGATAAACACGCACACACACACAAACACACACACACGCGCAAACACACACACGCACGCGCGCACACACACACAAACACACACACACACACACGCGCAAACACACACACACACACACACACACGCGCAAACACACACACACACACACACACATGCGCAAACACAAACACACACACACGCGCAAACACACACACACGCGCAAACACACACACACGCGCAAACACACACACACGCGCAAACACACACACACGCGCAAACACATACACGCACGCGCAAACACATACACGCACGCGCAAACACATACACGCACGCGCGCACACACACGCGCAAACACACACGCAAACACACACACGCAAACACACACACACAGATAAACACAAACACACGCAGAAACCCACACAGGCACGTACGCATGCACGCCCACCCACCCACAGACATGAGCACCCACACACACTTTTCCATATGACTGTTCTTGAAGGGAATCCGTACACCTTTGATTTTGAACAAAGTGCAGACTCTGTAAGGTGATCATTTTTACACTCAGCAGAGCTGTTTTAGGTTTCACACAATGCAAAGTTGCTCTGACATTACATCATGCATGACTGCTCCTCCACTCCCGCCATAATCGCCCGGTACAGTTGGGACTCACTTTTATTAGCAGCCTCCTGCATATTTTACCATCTACCATTCGCCTCTCAATCCTTCTCTAAACAACGTCTCAGCAGTACATCTTTCTGCGCCGCCAACAGTTGCTGACTCAAAAAAAAGCTCAAATTAATTTGAAATCCTTTTTAAAGTACAAAGGGTAGATTTAATCCTTCTGATTTAAGGCAGTAATAAGAGACTGCAGTTGTCTTTCAGGGATCTGTGCCGGTTTTGACTGCTGCTCTTTGCCAAGTTGAACAGCTGTGAATAGGGAGAGGTGTGGGAGGGAGTGGGAAGCACTCTCAGGTACGGCTCTCTTTCCTGCTGCATGCTCTGAAGGTGTAACACTGGTCACAAACTGCTCTCTGGGGGGTCTTTAATTATAGCTACCACACCATTCTTCCCCTCCCTCTCATATGAGGAGTCACCATTTGGTCATGCATCAAGGACCTTGAACTTACAGGTTAAGCCTCACTTGAACACCGAGGTGGACGTTATCTTCACATGGGCTGGATGATTACTGCACCTCAGCGACCGCAACACCTCCATCAGCGATAACACATGAAACGCTTGCTCTAAGCTTGCTCAGCACAGTTACAGTAAGCAAACTCCACACTGCAGTTCGACAATCTTAGAAGTCAGAAGATCCATATGCCAAGCCAAAATACTGGCCAGGTATGTTGCATTCTGAAACCTGCACTACAAGCCACATCTGCAGGAGTGAGTACATGATGTCTTTTGGTATGCAGAACCATGTATTTAAAAAATGACCAACATTTTATGGACTTTACTCCTGGAAACATCATGCAAATGTTTTGGAGGCAATCATACACTGTAAATGAGAGTGGGTCTCTATAGGCGATGATTTGGCACGCAAACAACCAATAATCGCTTGCCCTCACACACGCCAAAACAGCAGTAAAAAAGCTCCTTGGTCCTTCAATTTTAGCACAGATGCACCAGAAGAGTCATTGTTATTCCGCTGCAGGGTGTTCTTTAGTCGACTGAAAGAGGAACGTGCATCACATAGTAACACAGTTCAACACAACCTGACAGAGAGGAGACAAGGAGGCAATAAAGGACATGATCACAACATTATGTTTGAGGAATTATGCATTAGCCACGAGGAGTGTAATGAATTAGAATTTGTATTAGCATGTAATCCGTCTAAAATCACCGCATGGGCAAAGAAAAAAAGAAAACAGAAGATATGTTTTTGTACTTGACTGTATGTTGGCATGACAGCGTACAGGCCGCCCTGCATCTCCGCAGCCCGGAGGACAGCTTTTGAAGAAGAAATGATGGAAAATAGAAAAATCAATTTTTAATTTCCCTTGTGTGCCCTGCGTTTGCTGTTGCGGATAATGGCTTGGTCCGAGACGGTTCCTCGGAGTCAAAAGATTCCATTGATCAGGTAAAGATTTGGGAGAATTAAAACGGGTCTGAGAGACAGCGAACTGTTGCCGTTACCACAGTGTCCCACAGGGCCACCCCGCACCGCTGTGGATTTTCGGAGACTGTGGACTGCAGCCAATACACACTCAGCGCTGTATCGGCCAGCCGATACACACACAGCGCTGTATCAGCCAGCCGATACACACACAGCGCTGTATCAGCCAGCCGATATACACACAGCGCTGTATCGGCCAGCCGATACACACTTAGTGCTGTATCAGCCAGCCGATACACACACAGCGCTGTATCAGCCAAACACAGTGCGCCAAAAACAACAAACACACACGTTTAAACACAGGGGAAACCCCCAACTGACAGCATACGGACAACCACTGTCACCACAAAACCAATGCAGCGATGAAGGCCTCCATAAGGCAGCGTTGTACGCAGGAGGTGTCAGTAACTCTGGCCAGAACTCCGCAGGTGGGAGAGAAGTGGGTGCATTTTGGACAGTAGCAGTGATAAACAGAATGCTAATGCCTCTGATGAGCCTCTGATGAGGCTGCTGTGAAAGCACTCAGAGGGCCTGGGAGAACAGAGAGATGCATGCTAGCACTCTTTAGGTTCATCCGGTTCCAGGGTGTGCCTCTCTCTGGAAACGATCCTGCTCGGGTGTGCGAGGCCCCGGGGGTCACAAAGGAAGCGCTTCTGTTGACTTCCTGTTAGGCTGCTTCCTGTGCAGAACGGTGCCCGTCTGCACAGGCTCAGGAGTGGACTCTGTGATGCTGAAAAATCGATGTACCGACCGGAGAAACAGATGCTACTGATAAGGGAAGAGGACACATTGATTCTATCACCTGCAGAGGTCTGATTTCCACCTGCTGAATTCAGAGACACACACAGGTTGCCTGAAAATCCACCCCCAAGAGGGCACCCCTCGTCAAGACACAGTGGGTGGATCCCCTGTGCAGACACTGGATTACATCACGACAGGTGATGTCCATGTGGTTTTCTGTGTGTGTGTGTGTGTGTGTGTGTGTGTGCGCGTGTGTGCGCGTGTGTGCGCGTGTGTGCGCGTGTGTGCGCGTGTGTGCGCGTGTGTGCGCGTGTGTGCGCATGAGGTCCGCACTGCGTACAGCTCTGTCGGACTCTTCCCTCCATTATTTTTCCCTCCGCCTTGGAGAGGACTTCATTCTTCATTATTTTTAACCCACGTAGGATGAAATTGTGTTGCCTAATCAACACTGGTAATATGTTCCTGATATGCTTTCATATTGTTTTCATTATTGCAATTAACACATGCCGTGCAAGTTGTCTTGCATAATGGTGCTTGCTTTGAATAGTAACAACTCTTAATCATAACAACAATCAGTTACATTTATAATAACTAATATAAGCAATATCAGCAGCAGCAGTTAAAGCAACAGTGCAGAGATACCACTGGTAACATGAGTTGTAACAACAGTAACAGTACAATTTATCATGAAACTGTCTCATTTTATGAAGTTAGCACATAGTGTCATTGATCTGTTTCCATAATCATTAAAAACAGAAACAGATGCATCATTCTTTGTGCCAGAAGCCCATTATACATCTGTGTCCTGACAGGACCGAGACTCGGGGAATGTGGCAGTTTACAGAAAGTCCAGCGCCGCACAGTGACAGCCAATCACAAAGCCACTCCCCTGCCAGCCCTTTTCCGGCACGAGGCAGACGTGTTTGAGCGCCGTGACTTTGGATAGCTCATTTTCTGAGCTGACAAAACACAAACATGACTGACTTACAGCTCACGCTTCCCAGATAAATCTCTGGCCTGGGTAATTTGTGAGTGAGTGAGCGAGCCAGTGAACGAGTGAATGAAATAGAGCATTATAGAGAGTGCGGGGGAGAGAGAGAGAGAGGGAGACCGAGAGGGCATAATTTAATTAAGCAGTCTGATAATTCTGTTACCGCCCTCATTTCAGACAGGCTAGACAAGACCTCCTGGGCAATTATAAATCATGAACTGTGAGGGATATCCACAGATTGCGAGGTGAGACACCTTCCTTTATTAAAATGAAAGCTGAAAGGCTTGTCACCATCAGTCATATCCTTCTCTGGCAGTTTGTTATGGATTTACTGTAATAATCACAACAAATATAAACGGCCCATCTGCACATTCACACCCAGCTCCTAACACTTCTCTGAACATTCAGCCATATGACAGTCATCACTAACCCCACAGACATGGGTTTCATCAGACTATCTCCCTGAGAAAAGCTCTCACAGTGAGTCCTGGATAAAGCCACACTCTTGTAAAAGGGCAAAAGAACACAAGCGCTTACCTCAGTAATATTCCACATGGTGTCTCCTCTGAAGGTGGGCAATAGTGTTAATTTGTTACTCTATCCAGACAGAATAACAACCAGAAGCCGCTTTTTTCATCCATGATCTAAGGTATTAAAGACTTCTCCTGCCTGAAAATTGAGTCATTATAATTTCACACTATCTTGGCGCTACCAAATTCAGAACGATTAAGTAAGCTGCATGCAAGTAAACTCCAGAAATGCTCATCTGCTGAAGACCTGCCATGATGTTATCATCTGACAGGGTTGCTGCTGACATAAGTGGACACCAAGTTTTGTGGAGGCAGGAGACTGTCAGTGGACTGTCACTGGTATGAACTCGGGTCCCATCCTGGCCGGGGAGGCAGGACATGATCAAAATTTAAGGAGTTCATTTTCATTTTCGCCTCCGCGGGTGGGAGTCGAGGGCTAAAACTGACATGATTGGTGGTGTCACAAAAGAAAGGAAGGGCTTGGGAGGACAAGAGATGGGAATTTAGTGTCTAACGGACGTTTAATACGAAATGGATTGGAATATAATGGGAAAGCAGAGTGCCTGTCAGGGCTTCTGATTATTGTATTTGAACAAAAATACCACTGTATGGACCTCCGGGTAATTGAATTGAAAATGAGAGACATTATGGCTTGCAAATTGTGGTCCACAAAAAGGCCTTTTCACAGCTCAAATGATTGGTTGGGAACAGTTGGCTCATAGAATAATACACCCATCTGATATCTGCAAATTGTTTCTGCATAATGGCATTTGAACATGACCCTGGCATGAGGTTTAGTGTGTTAAACATTTCATATTTACCCAGTAATGGGCAATATCATAAATAAATGCATTAAGGACTTTATGAAACTTTGCTCTGTTGCGTTATCATCCAGGTGACCTTCTCCGCATTTTTCTGACAGGTAATAGCGGAACATCAAACGGGTGTAATTCAGGTGGGTAGAACCAGCTCATCAGCTGTGAGCACTAGCAGGCAAAATTAGCAGAAACAGGCTAATGGGCACGGCTTCAGATTTACGACAGTTTGGAATAGATACTCAGAGTGCAGCCCAGGCATCAGAACAGAAAGGAAGTCCCACCAGGGACACGGCTTTCTCTGAGCTGATCTGTGACAGGGGTCGTATTTCATCACTAAGACACACTTACTCCCCATCCTGGCAATTTAATCGCACTTTTCTGCACATTAATCAGAGGGAAATTGCTGAGTAATTTACATATAATTCCGTCCGCGCCACTGGGTCCCGGGGAAGAAGCGTTGGACGGTATATTTCACATTTAACGTCCCAGATGCCCAAAACGAGACAAAAGCCCCCAAGCGGTTTGATGGCTTCACTGATGGAATGTAAGGTGATAAATTGCTCTGGGTTCATTGTAAAACGGTCATAAAATAAAGATTATCATGAGGTTATAAACTGGAGCCCGGAAGGATGGCAGAACGTTTTATTAAGACGGGTCATTCCTGTCAGGCGGAAAAAAAGATGGGGGAGTGGAGACCGCCTTTCCTGTGGCTGTCCAGGATCTGGGCACAGATTTAGACCTGGATTACATTAAATTCACACTGAGCTCATTTAGAGGCACTGAAACAATCAGTGATGCCCTCACCAAAAGGTCACGCACCTCAAATATACAGTCCAGATTACAATGACTGTATTTCTGGTATTTTGAAATTAAATGACCCTGCATATTCCATGTCAATTGTTATCAATTTTTGTATATAGATAATATTTTGTGCATTTATTTCCAAATATATTCTGCAATTACATACTGTAAAATGTGTTCTGCAGTATCAGCATATAATTGTGTGTGTGTGTGTGTGTGTGCGCGCGCGTGCGCGCGTGCGTGTGAGTGTGTATTAGCAGTAAAACACTCACTCACACCTGTAATGCACACTCAGGTCCACTATCTCACAATGCATACAGTTATGCATTTAATACAAAGAGTTTTACATCCTAATTAACCATGCTCATATCAGAAGCTTGCATGGCAGACAATCTATATGAAGGACCATCTGTGGTTCATCCTTTAAATGGTAATGTAATTGGCTCACCATAAATCCATTCATGACATGTGCAGATCCACTGGGAGCAATTTAAAAAAGCTGTTTCTGCTTAGCTACTTACACAGAAACCCATACAGAGGAGGGGTTCTGAAATGGCTATCTGGGAACTAATATACCGTTCCAATGAATGTGCTTCATTTAAACAATGAAGAATAAGGAGAGAATAAGGTCCTGAGAGCTGCCCCAGCTGTGTCACTCAGTAGGTACCCTGTAAAATCAAATATCTGCATTATAACTTTTTTCAGGGAACCTGAAACCAAAGTGTTGTTAAACCGAGATCTGTGGAGGAAGGGGTGCAGCCCTGGGCTTAATAAAGCAGTCAAACTCACACTGGAAAGCCTGGCGGCACGACTAATCTGACGGGGGGTACAGACACTGCCCTGCCATGCACCATCCCACTCCTGCTAATGATAGATTTTCGCACATGCTTCCTGTGGTAATTACGCACAGAGAATTACACCCTGTCCCAGACTAAAATTAATATCTACTACTCTCCCCCTCTCTCCCCCTCTCTCCCCCTCTCTCCCCCTCTCTCCCCCTCTCTCCCCCTCTCTCCCCCTCTCTCCCCCTCTCTCCCCCTCTCTCCCCCTCTCCCTTTCTCCCTCCCTCTCCCTCTCTCCCTTTCTCCCTCCCTCTCCCTCTCTCCCTTTCTCCCTCCCTCTCCCTCTCTCCCTCCCTCTCCCCCTCTCCCTCTCTCCCTTTCTCCCTCCCTCTCTCTCTCTCCCTCTCTCTCCCTCTCTCTCCCTCTCTCTCCCTCTCTCTCCCTCTCTCTCCCTCTCTCTCCCTCTCTCTCTCCCTCTCTCTCAGTTCTGTTTTTATTAGCATGACAAGAGGTATCCAGCGTTTTATTTTATGACATGAACATATTACATTATTAGACCAATCCTCCCACCCTTCCTGAAGTGTTAAAAAGACAGATTACCCCCCCCCCCTCTGCTTCTCATTCCATTCATCCTTTATTGCACCACACAGAGGAAATGTCATATGTTCCCTACTTGAAACAGGATTCACCATCTGCAACACTGTTACTGTTAGTAGTTGGTGCATGTTTACTTAGACTTAAGATACAGCAGCTCCTGTATATCAATTGATACATATTGAAGGTATGGTAATTACAGAACCCACTTCTAGGATTGCTGTTGCTTCAATGTCAGTTTAAGTTGGAGTTTAAGTAAGTTTAAGTTTAAGTAAGTCTGTGTGTGTGTGTGTGTGTCTGCCTATCTGTCTTTCTGTGTGTGTGTGTGTGTGTGTGTGTGTGTGTGTGTGTGTGTGTGTGTGTGTGTGTGTGTGTGTGTGTGTGTGTGTGTGTATCTGTGATCTCACTCATACACTCAGCACCCAGTCGCTAGCATGCAAGCTAGGAGCAGATTCTGGCAAAAGAAAACCTCAGTGCCGCATATCTAATGTTCTCGAGTGTAGCAAATGATTCTTTTTTCCTTTGCAGGGTGTATAAATGGAGAGAATCCAGCTCCATTAACACCGATATCAAGGGGCGTGTGGTTAAACAGGCCTCTCTCAGATTAAATGCTGTTGATTCATGGTGACGCTTCATTTAACTCGTCTCTGATACGCAGACGTCTTGTAAGAACCTTCCACATCCCATGGCACATTCAACATTATCCTCAATTATATGCTAATCACAAATGGAACGCATTCTCTCTGGGTGATTTGTGTCGGTAATTATAAGCCTGGAGGAGAGATGGCCCTGAGAGGGCCTGTGCTGGAGCTACTGTCATCAACCGGGCTTTGTCATTTTTATTTTTATTATTATTTTTTTTAATTCTCGCAACTGAATTAGAGGTTGACTGGGCAGGCTTGGCACCGGCTGGTTTTGGCTCAGGGCCCAAATGAAGGTTAGCTGGGTGGGTCAGGTCCAGTCTGTTAGTCAGAGCTAAATTACAGGTTAGCTTTGGTTGGGTTTCAGAATCGGCTGAATGGCACACAGCAGCAGTGCTTATCTAGAGAGCTGCAGAACCTGGCAGGGATGTGCAGGCTGATTGCTGAGGCTACAGACGAGACGTGGTGACAGGTAGCGGAGTTTTAAATCACATCTAACGAAAAGTGCTGAAATGATGAAATCAATAAGCTTAGCGCTACAGGTTTCCACACACACACACACACACACACACACACACACACACACACACACAGACTTACTTAATGATCCATGGAGAGAAATAAACTTCAGGAAGCAAGTACCAGGTTTGGTTTTTTGGATATTCATCCATTTTGTTGAGCTAATTATCCTGATCTCCTGAGCTACGCGTTTCCCATGTGCATCTTGAGGAAAGTAATCTTCTGGAAAGAAATGCACATATGAAGTGACATGTGGTTTTGGGTTATATATGGATGACTATCTACACATAGATCCTGCACTCAGGGCTTTAAATAAGAGCAGGAAATATATCACTGAGACACCCCCCACCACACACACACACGCACGCACGCACACGCAGACACACACAAGCATGCATGCACACCCACCCACCCACATGTGCATGCATGCACGCACGTACACTTGTGTACAGTGTAATTCGCAGTGCAGTCCCATCTGACGCAGGAAGTAGGTAGAGCGGTAGCCGATAGCTACGTTTCTTGCTCCCTGAGAAACATCAGAGGGGGCTGTGTCAGACTACAGCGAAGTGCTGTGATTAGAGCTATTACAGCTTCAGGGGGGCACTCACAAAATACAGTTTGAAAGAGATTCTTTTTTATTGACAGGCTTCTGCAGGGGGTCCTGCCATATCTCTACACTTGTTCTGTGGCCTCGGTTAGAAGGGGCCCCATTGGTTTTCGCTTTCAGAGGAAATCCGAAACCAAGGTCCTGACATGCCATCATTAAAGCTGCAGCAGCATCTGACCCTCAGAGCAGCGGGGTTACCCCTATCCTCACCAAACTCCCAGACTGAAACTGTTTCAGAGACAGTCAAACAAAGGCTTCAGCTTTTTTATTGCAAACCTTGGAATGATAATGTTGAAAACATGTTGAGTTGTCTAAATAAAAGTTTCATTGGCATGTTCCATATTGTGAGGTATAGAGTACATGTCTTATTTTCTATTGTACCTAATTATAGGGTCTTGTCTAATAAACAAGAAAACAGGTGAGGACATATATTAATATTTATGTTAGATATTAATATATCATGGTAATGTTAAAAGACTTTCTTATTTACATGCAGAATAGAGCAATGGGGAGTGAAGGTTTACCACAGGGACGATTCTCCTTCTCTCTCAGCGAGGCGTAAATTGCACCTAAACTGTACTACAGTATCTCACTGTAATACGCTCCATTTACTTTGGATCGGATAGCGGGCCAGCAAGATGCTTTCAGCTGCATTACTGATTTATTCACATATTTCGTATTCATTAACTGATAAAACTGCTTTACATACTCCGCCCTGAACACAGCCATCATTTCCAGGCCTCTATTATTTTTGGCTTTATCACAGTAAGAGAGTGCTGTAGCAATGCTAGGCCATCACTGTGTCACGTTGAGGAAGCGGAGTGTGTGTGCGTGTGTGTGTGTGTGCACGTTATAATCTCAGAAATGCTTTTCTCTGATTCAATCAGAGTAAAATCTTATGACCATGACTGTGAGCCCACAGTGTTAGTAGATTGCAATGCAGCTCTTTGCTTGCGTAAAAGAGTAGCAACTTTAAGGCTACATTAGTTAACCTGCACTAGTGTATTTATCATTTACACCTTCGCCAATGACTGACTGACCTGCGATGACAGTTTTTCAGGCATTAACTCATGGTGCTGCATCGTGAATGCATGCACCCACAGGAACATCCTTTCACACCTTTATTGTCTAATTAATGTGTCGTGACAAAGTCTAAGGCATTGTAATGGTGTAAAGCACCTACCTAGTTTTGGAACATTTGACAGGAAGTGCACATTTACTGAGTCTACATAACCCCCATCTATGCTTTGTAAATGAATCAATTAATCATTTTTCCTGTTAACTAAAACAGTACACACAATACACTAAAGTGACAGTAGAATTACCAAAAATAGTTGTCTAATTTAATGACCACAAGAATGAAAAGTCATGAAAGTGCTGTTATATTTCTGTATGTTATTTAATGTTACTATCACAACAATATTGCAATGACAGGATATTGGGAAAGGGTATATTATTTAACTTTTATGCAACTTTTGAATTTTAGTATAGCAATACCAACAGTAGTCTGGATGTTGTAATGACTGAAAATAATTGTCAAAAATAATGCACCAGCTGCCTTTGAAAAATGGAAAAACAGAAAACATGATTACACTAATCACTCAGGCTGTGCACAGAACTAGCATGAAGAAAAACATGCTTAGCTAGCCAGCCACACACACTGTTCCTAATATTTCTACAGTTTGCAGCCGTTTTGGTGCTTCTGTTCCAATACCTATAATTACAGTTCCAGTCTCTGTGCTGAGCTACAGATAAACCAACAGGTCCACAATCTTATAATTTTATCCATTTATACAGCTGGATATTTCCTGAGGCAGTTGTGGGTTAAATACCTTGCCCAAGGGTACAGCAGCAGTGCCCCAGCAGGGAATCGAACCAGCAACCTTTTGGTTACAAGCCCTGCCCCTTACCACTATGCTACACTGCTGCCCCATGCTGCATATTTCATATGCATATGTTTTTGCATATGTAATGGACAGACCGTTTAAGTGAAGATGTGATGCATAAAATATTGCAGAAGCTGTACAAATGAAAATGAGGTTCATGGAATAACACATTTACAGACGGGCAGCTGTTTTGAATATAGGTAGTGACTAAAGATACAATCAAGCAGAAAGTGTGGGGTGTTCAAGCTTAAAGGCTACAGTACCAGACAGCTCGGGGTCCCTGAGATGCCAACGTCTCTTGCTGCTTTTGGGTTTTGTTGTCACACAGCAGTGAGCACTGATGAACAGATGCAACATGTTCCTGCAAACAATTTAATATAAAAATGTACAGTACAACCTCAATATTATGTAACATTAAACATACGGTGTCAATACTACATTTGGAAGTCATTCAACTATTTTTATATGTTTTCAAGCATGTTTAGTGTCCTGATCATGAGCTTATTAGCATTATTTTTTTCATTTTACTCCAGTACCTCCAGGACTGTAGAAGGTCTTTCTCAGACGCACTCTTTTTCACGGCGTGTTATGCCTGTGTAAAATGTGTTAATGATTTGTAAACACTCGGCAGATGTAGGCAGCGAAGCGTTTAAAGGGATATGGATGTTTCCTACTGCATGTCCAATAGGACGCATGCTGTGCTGTCAGTCATTCTGCGACAAACTGGCTTCCTGCATGAATCCCTCTGGCTCAGAAAAGTCAGTCTGTTGTGATATGATGGTGAATTAATACAGAGTTGTTGGTTTTCGTATGCTTGACTTGCACTTCCGGCTCTGAGTGGTATTGATTGGTGGGCACCATAAGGGGAGGACGAACCAGACCACAGAATAGCAAGGAATGCAGTTATAAACACGATTCACTTCTGAATGGCTAACTCTCTCACCTAATCCCTGTGGAAAAGAGCACAGAACGCTGGCTGGACCGGAATGTTCTTTTGATTCCTGTCTGTGTGTACTAAGGGAGGAATTAGCATAATCATATTGATTCCAATGTGAAATGCTAAACACCATTCCTGTTCCATTATCTCTGTAGCTTGATTCTGAGTGGGGTAAGGGCAGAATATGCTGTCACATCTGTGTAAAGACCCACTTCTGCTTGCAGTCAGTCAGTGTGCAAACACATATGGATGTGACTTTAACCCTCCCAGGACAATCCCGCTGATATGAACACAGCATGTGATGTTAGCATCAACAGTCATTTAGAGTGGCTCTTTTCTTTTGCCTAGAAGTTCACGTCACATCTTGAGATGAAATATTCTTCCTCTGGTGCTCAGGAGCGTGTCCAAAATGCTTCCATTTACAGAAACAGAACAATAAAACATAGAGCTGCTCCATTTCCCACAGAACTGAAAAAAAGAAGAAATCGGTATAGGTTTAAAAGCTCCATCTTTATTCCCACCGACACACGCCACTGGCTTTTGTGAAGCAGCATAATAAAGAGGAATGATAGTTTTATTAGCATATCTATTAATGGTAATTAAATTACACCACAAACAGGCCGCATCACGTCTGGTTAAGTTCCTCTCCCCCCAGGGACAGAAACGAGGCACTTTTAATATTCAGCTGGTGACCTTTTTTAGCAAAAAAGATCCCTGAAGGTGAAAGTAATTTGAGGCCAAGCGCGGGATTAGAATACTACAGGGCACAACACAAACGCAAATCTACAGCCGGTATTAATTGCTGTCTGATTAATGCCTATCTGCGCAGGAGCGGAGGCTGGAAGGACGCGGCGGGCACAGTGGAGCCAGGGACACAGAGCAATCAGCCTTAAATAGGAGGCAACATTATTACCTTCAAAATGTCAGCTGTCCACAGCCCTGTTTCGGAAAACGCCGTCATTAACAGCCGTGTCAAGGATCAGCTGTGGCTGAATCTGTTTGGTCCATCTCGTCTGATGTGGGGAATTATCTATGTGTGCTTCATTTTAATTTGAACAAAATGTTGGGTTACCAATATTAATAACAACTGCAATAATGACTACAACAATAAACATCTGGATGCACTTGATGTTTTTGTTTATATTTTTTCTTTGAGCCATGACCGTTAATGAGAACACCATTTAAGCAGATTGCGCAAAACAATAATACTAACAGCTACCAACAATTTGATTGTAAGAAAAGGACTGGAAACCTGTTGTGATTTTGACAACTTTATACTAATGTTTCTGTCATCATGCATGCGTCCCTATAAAGAGCAGAAAGATAACGCCACCACATTAAACACAATTAAATGAAAAGGCATTAGGTGGCTGGTCCCTATTCACATTGGTGAAGTTAATGGTGCCAAGCAGCCAAATGCTCAAAAGCAGGGACAAATAGGAGTTTTGTAGGGGGTTCTCTTAGCTCATGCTTGCAGGCGTTGCTTGTGCAGAGATGGCGGGTACCTCCACCAGGCCGTGCCAAAACAGAGCCGAGCTTCGCCGTTACTCACAGCTGCTGCTACAGATGTTCCCATTTTAACAGGCCTCTATATGTGCCCCGTATCAGTCATAAGCACCTCTCACAGCTGTGAGAAACACACAGGCAGATTTGAGAAAAGTAATTAACTTAGAATTACTTGCTGGATCTTGGTTTGTCTGTTACACTGACCCATGGCTGGAAACTGCAGCCTTGACCAGAAGCAGGAAAAATTAATGCTAAATTATCATGATCAACAAAAAATTACAAAAAGTCTTGTTCATATTTGCTGTTCCAAATGTAAGGACAAGGCAAGAAGCCTTACTATGCTGAAGCCCTCTGTTGATTGATGGCTGAAGCTTAGCAGGGCGGAGCATTGCGAAACGCTTGATCCTCCTGGGAAAACCACATTGCCACTTAAACATTATTGACCAATAGGAGGCAGTCTGCCATGGGCCAATAACAGGAAGTCTGTCATTATGGACCAATAGGGGGCAGACTGTGCAGTCAATGCCCAAGTTCAGCGACGGGGTGCCCTGGCCAATTTCCCACTCTGGTCATCAAATCATTTCCCAGTTTAATCGGCTGAGTAAATCCCTGCCTGCCTCCCTTAGCTGATGTGTGGTGACTGTTCTGTGAAATTAGACTGATTAGACTGAATGCTGACCCCTGCCACAGCCACATCAGGGCCCGAGCTGCCGAGGCAAACAGCAGCACTGATGGGAGATGAAGTCCAGCGCTACAGCATGTGCAGTTCTCACAGGCAGCTGAAGACTTCACTTCCCATCAGCACCTCTGTGAAACACTGCACAGCGCTCTGTCTTTGGAAAACCTCCCCCTGTAGCTGCCAGACCTTTGCAGGACGCAGCCATGTGTGCCGGAATCACCTACTGCATTATTATTATTATTTATTATTTTTTTTACTTTTTTTCATATAGCTTCTACTGCCACACGTTAGAGAGAGGATAAAACAGAAAACCTTCTGTTGATTCTGGTCATCAGGCTGTACATCTGGTCTACTTTGCTGGAGATATTATACGGTTGTCACTCCATCAGCTGCAGATAAGCTGATATTGAGAGATTGTGTATGACCACATGGTAAAAAAAAAAAATCACTCTTTTCATCATATCTTGATCCATCTGCGTCTGGAAAAAAAAAAAAAATCAACAGACTGAATTTTTTTTCCCCCATCGCAACCTTCAATCTCTTCCCGGAACAGCCACTTTGTGTTGCTGTTTACACTTAATCAATATTCAGGAGCAGGTATGATGATAATTTTGCTTACAGGTTTTATTGTGTGTGTTTTTGTCTTTGAGTTGTAGTGTGGGGCCTAACACGCCATGGTGAATTATTTCATTAGCTGTGAAGTTCGTCTGAGTCTCTCCGTCTGTTCCCAGTGGATAAGAACGAGACCGGCTGTTCCGTTCGTTTTTCAGCTATCCCTCCTGTCTCTTCAGCTGAGCACAATGGATCTGCAGCTTTTGATCCTAGAGAAAGCTGTAGGGTATAAGTATCTGACGATAACGTGCATTGAGAAGAGAAAAAAAAAAAATCTAGTTTTTTTTTTTTTTTTTTTTACAATTGGTATGGCAGGATGATGTATGTTGTATGAGGTTTTTTTGTTTGTTTTTGATAGGCGAGTCCTCTGGTTTCCGTCAGAAGAATGGAAACCAACCTTCTCAGCATGTAGGGCTTTGAATGTGCTAAAGCTCTCCTAAAGATGCCCTCTGTTTCTGAGGCTCATTATTCCTGCATTTCCATGCATTTATGCATGTATGCATTCACATGAAGATTTATGCACTTCATATGTTTCACTTTATTTTTTCATTCAGATGTATGCCTCTTGCCTCTTAAAATGTATTAAAATGCACTTTTGGAATTGTGTCCAAAAGTGCAAAACTGACAGAAACTGTAAATGTTTGTTTCTCTGGGAGTTTGTCTCAAATATATCTCAGATCTCCCCACTGCTAGACAATACATTACCTAACAAATACAGCAAGAGTAACACTCTCTTTATTCATTTTTTAATATGCACCTTTGTTGAGATTGGTTACAAAATATTTGTCACCATGAAAGCACCATACCTCTGCACTGATGGGTTTCAGAAAACCCTCCTGAAGAATCTGACTGAGTCCTCAGTTTGGCTGTGGAGAGTTCAATTAAACTGCATTCCTTAAAATGGCATTAACAAGCAATCAGCCATTTCACAACATATTTTATGCAAAAGAAAATGTGAAATCATTCTTTCACATTTCGGCCATGTTTCTACTGTAACCTGAGCAGCTTTGGTAATTTTAGCTGATTTTAAGAGCAGATGATGTGTAGTCACAGTTTTACTGTAAATATACTTCACATGACATGTCTTTGAACAGACGCATTCCAGAAGGTATTCTTTATTGTGTGCTAGTCATATGCCAACATGATACCAGCCTCACCTGCCTACAGCCGTATGATGAACTATGACCCAGTAAGGACTAAAAACGATAAAAATTAATATTCTGAAGTCATATGCATTTTTATGATGATCCATTAAAGCATGTAGGTCATGTGGCTATTTCTGGAACATATGCATGATTGCATATACCATTTTCAAGGGTTTTTTTATGTTTTCAGTTATAAAATCAGGAGTGTTCAGGTTGTTAAGGCCCTATAAATAAGTCATGCCTTAATGTTAAGAGAATACAAATCTTCGTTCAAGACACAGACATTTAGAGCCCAGCACAGCTGGCTCTAGAAATATGTATGCATATGTATGCATTTTTAAATTTTATTTCATGATACAAATACTGAATAAACATAGATTTGTGCATTTGGTAGAGTGCCATGTTTTTCAGTTTCAACTTCAATTATCTGAAGGGGCAGTTTCTTTGTCACCACCAGGGTTATGGCCTTCAGTCACTCTCACATCATGTTGAATGGCTTCAGGATAATTACGGACATTCTGTTGGAGCAACTGATGAAGGTTCAGAATCTACAGTATGTTACATGCAAGTCTACCCTCTAAGGCCCACAAGACATATTGCAAAATATAATACAGAATGCAAAATATCCACAGCTCTTTACTGATCTGTGGTCATCGTGGCTGTACCTGTCTTTTTATTATTTTTAAATCTCTGTGTACTTTTATTCAGCTGGACAAGTGAAAAAAAAGAAAATTAACCCATTTTGCTCATTGTAGCATCCAAATATTTCAAACTATTTCAAATATTTCAAACTGCAAAAAAAAATCCACAAAATGAGGCTCTCTCAAGAGCAAATCACCTAGGCTGGCTTGGATGGCTCTGCCATGGAGGGGCTCGGGTCTGGCGTTCATGGCGAGATGGTCACATGGTCTCCGCTCATGTGAAAGATGTCTCAGCGGGAGCAGCACAGAGGTGAGCTTTGCACAGCTATAGTGCTGTCACATCAGGATGTGCCCACAGGATCGGCAACGGATCGTCACACCCTGGCATTTCTGATGCAGCGGAAACGATTGAGAAGGTGGACAATGTCTCGATCTCGGTGGGGGGGGGGGGGGGGGGGGGGGGTGCAGTTGTGTGCCATTCCACAGCACAGCCTATGGTTAATGAAGCGTTTAAAAATGATCAGCCTAGGAAGCCCTCAGAGGGTGAGCAGGCGTGTGCTGTTATTACACTGCAATGGCATGACAGGCTCTCTTGAAGCATGTTCTTAAGGGCAGCAGTGTGATGTAGCGACAAGGACCAGGGCCCGTAATCAGAAGGTTGCTGGTTTGATTCTTCACTGGGGCACCACTGCTACACCCTTGGGCAAGGTACCCAATCCAGAATTGCCTCAGGAAATATACAGCTGTACACATGTACAATGTGTAAAAATTGTAACACATGCAAGTCACCCTGGACAAGAGCGTCTGCTAAATGACAGCGCAGTAATGTAAATGGGGTACCTTCGTTCCTTTCTGTGTTTTGCTTTGTTGATTTTCAGGCTTCACATCACTTACGCGCAACCATCTCTATAAGTACTGACGTGATGTACTGCTTAAGCAAAACAGTATTCACTCGAGTGTATCACAGTCAAACCTGAAAAATGCTTTATTTACCCAAAATCGCTGCTTATTTCTCCAAACCTACATGCAGAAATCAAATGATGGGTTTCTTAAAAACTCTAGTACAACTGCTGTTCAATAGAATGATGACTTTCTTAAAAAGAGCAATGCACCTTATTCTGTTCAAAAGAATGACGCATTTCTTAAAATGTGCAGTACACATACTGTTGAACAGAAGAATCCGTTTCTTAAAGAGCAGCACAACTAATACTGTTCAAAGCAACAGGGTGTTTCTTAAAAAGAGCAGTACATCTACTGCTGTTCAACAGAGTGGTGTGGTTTTTTTTAAAAGGTGCAGTGCACCTAACGCCGTTTCTCACTATGCCTCTAGCCTCCTTCTCCGGCTCCTCTTTACAGCTGCTGCTGCCACAGGCAGGTCCGCTGTTTACGCTGTGACACTAATGGGCACTTTTCAGAGTCGGTTTGGAGACGGACATTTTGCTGCAGACCTAATGAGCCAAAATGAAGAGAGGTAGGAGCTGACGAGTCCAAAGTGAGAAAACCGCCCAGACAAATGTCAGCGCTGAAGAGCACCATGTCATTTTCATCCAGAGCACACCCCACTCCACCCCCCATCCTGTCTTCAGTCCCCCCCACCCCCCACCCCGCTGCACCCCGCAAAAGCCTTGCATCGTTTTATTTTCAATCAAAGCACTACATCGACACACTGAGCTCCTCCATTAGCTGCAGCAGCCAACACACTAGTGGTGACCTTTAGCTTACCTAGATTGCATCTCTGTCTGCAGCTTCAGGGGGACAGACATCAGAATTCCCCTACACATTTCAGCACAGGAAGTGGCCAATGTTGTGCTGAAAGTTTCATACAGGGAGGTCAAAGATTCCCTCCTGAATATTTATTTGAATTAATATTTGAGGCATCAGACATAGAGGTTGACTCCATTTTTCTGTATGTGTGTGCATGTGTGTGTGCGTGTGTATATGGGTGTGTGTGTGTGTGTGTGTGTGTCTGCATGTGGGTGTGTGTGTGTGTGTGTGTGTGTATTTGTGCATGTATGTCTCTCCACATTTGGTAAAAATCCTGCTGATAGTTAAGAAGCCTTTGAGTACAGTATATTGAAAATGCCTGTTTGAGAATGGCCTGAGGTAATGGCACATGAACATACATGAGACTGAAAGAAAACGCTGTTGAAGGTATACTCTGACCATGCTTTCACCAGCCTGCTCAGAATGGCAAAGTGAATTTTGCATTTTAATACTGATCATCCAGCAAAAAGACTGTGAAAATAATTCCTTGGGAATATTAGTAGGTATGAATATTTCCAACATTTTGATGCAGCAAATCATTATTCATATGAAGTCTACTAGAGACATCTCTATGAAACATGTATTCAAAATCACACTGAAGCCAGTCATAAAGCATTTATATATGAACTTCATTTAATCATAACACACCAGAGAGCAGCAGCCCATTGAAGCTCTTCACTGATATTTGAATGTGCTGCAAAATGGGATATTTTCACGGCACTTAATTTCACCAAATGCACTCAATGAGTGCTCTAGAGGAAACCGATGATTGCTCTTTGTTTAATGATAATGAAGGCAATTTGTGATCAAGGATACATTACCACATATTTTGACAGTTACTAACTTTCTTAAAATGCTACCTGGTCAGCAAAAAAACTGTTGCTTCTTTGTCTATATAAAATGAAACAGGCTTTCAGTCTCAGAAAAAGTGGTATCGACACCGTCCTTGGCTTTTCGAAGCCTGTCTTCTTTTTCAAACCTCACTTCAGCTCTGCCCTCAACCTAATCCTTGTGCCCTGACCCACACGTCCGTCTCCTGAAGGACAGATAAGAAACAGCACTTGGAAAATCCAAACATGTTAAATCTGCCACTTCAGAACTGTTGCATTCATGACAGGTGATTCACAAGTAAAGCCACTGAGAAAATGGGAAGTCCTGTCTTTGGCTGATAAAGGCCAGGAGCTCAGAGGAGAGGAAATAACCGCCTTCTCCTTCCAGGGTAGGACTGGGGTTTTTTGGTACGGTTTCCTTGTCTCTCTGTTCTCAGGGACCCTGTGGCTTTTCAGGCACCTACAGTATGGGCCTCTCAAATGACATCAGAGGAGGTGGGACTATTCTCCAGTCGATGCCGGCTTCACATTAGTGCAGATCCAAAGAAAAATGGCTGCTATCTGCATGTAATGGAATATTGAACGAGTCTCACTTCAGCAGAGTCCAGAGGTCATGGCAGTGAGAGGAGCCTCAAGTGCAGCTGATCATTTCAAAAGAAAAGCATAATGGTATGAACAGGAAGGGGAAAAAACACATGAAAATAGGAGAGAAAACAGCCTGATATCCCACAAGGCAACTCTACACAGATGTGCTAGCTGCTAGTGACAGACATACAGCATTTATCCAGAATGACATAACAGGGCCACCATGACCATAAAGTCATATGAGTAGAGAAAATCAGTTTAGTGTTATATAATGCCAGATATAAAAAAAATACCAGTTTTTAATTTATTGAATGTATTGCCTTTTTGATGAAATGGTGGTTTGAATGAATCCAAAAGTGGGGTCTTTTTGGGGGCATTGCAAGAACATGAGAAGTTTCTTGTCCAGGACTGGCAATTTAGGCAGTCATAGGACACATCATTTACATTGTGCAAAACCTTGGCACAGACTCACTTGTCTTTATACCGTCTGGATGGCTCATCACACTGAATGTGCCCACCATGTCAGACGATCCAGGCAGTGGGAAGATAAGTGAATCTGACTTTTGGGGAACACATTGCCCTCAAACATGAGCAGGAGTATATGGGAATGGTTAGATTGGTTCAGCTAAGGCAGGGCTGTTAGCAGCATTTCCCTGAACACAGATGCATATCCACAAGCCTCAGTCACCATCCATTCTCCAATAGCAGGTCGCGGCAGACCGCCACACCATTTACAAAACACCCTGGAGGGACTAAAACCGCTGCATCGCTGACTTTGAAAAACTGCCGTTTAATTCGGACTGACTTCCACGTGCATGTCGCGCTGGCGAGAGGTTAAATAATTGAGAACACGTTTTAAAAGTAGATCATTACGGTATGAAATATTTAACCGCAGCAAGGTGCAGAAAGGAAGAGGGGAAATGTTACGAGTCACATAAAATGACGAGAGTATACAAGCCCTACCATATGGAGAGTGTGAGCTTTTGTTCCCGGTTTGAATGGTAGCAGGTCTGAGATCAGCAGAGCCACTGGAAATGGAGCCGGAATGATAATTGCAGCGCTTAAAACACTCTGCGGCTATTATGTCAGGGCTGTCTGCACTTAAAACTTTGACGATCTTTTGTGCGTGGGTTACCTGGTAACAGACAGGCAGGGTATCGGCTGCCTACACCAGCGCACATCCAGCATCAATTCACACTAAGGGAATTGCAGGAATATAAGGGGAACTCTGGACAAAGCCATGTCTTTTAGCATACCCTCTCCAACCTTTTGATAACAAAGAAACACCTGAAAGGTAGGGACCTTTCCATTGCCTCTGTTGGCACATTAAACATTCAGACATCAATTTATTAAATATAACGTAACATAAAAACAGAGTGGCTGTCGAACCTCATCACAAACGTCACATCATTTTAAGATGCCACATAAAATGGAGGTTAAAATTAAAAAAAATATTAATATTCTGGAAAAAAAAACATAGTCTTTTCATCTGCTGTGTCTGGTGCTGGATTTAAGTAGCCATTAATGCTAATTATATATCCATGTCCTGTACAGTATTCCCGTCGGTATGACAGGGTTATAATTAGTGCAGCAGTAAACATCGGCTGAGTGTTTATTATGGTGTCACGGAATGTTAATGTAGCATCTGTAATGCCTTATGACATCACAAATTACATGCCACAAAATTGTCCCCTTTCCAGTACTGTAGTTTACGAATACAAAATGTACGCTCATTACATCTTATTTTGGACAGATTGTTCTGCATGCATGTGCACCTTTGCACTTACAGCACAGAAGAGGAGGAGGAAGAAAAACAGGAAGAGGAAGAAGCAGAGGAGAAAGAGGAAGGAGGAGGAGAGAGGAAAAAGAGGAGGGGGTAAAGGAGAAGATGGAGTTGAAGAGGGAGAAGTGGAAGAGGAATAACAATAATAAGATGATGATGAAGACAAAACAAATGTTCACACCTGCTGCCACTGAACCAGATCACACAGTGGCCCAACACTGTCACCTCACCAGAGGGCCTCCTAAGCAGCGGTGTTGGAGTGCGCTGGCTACTGGAGGCAAAAACAACATGGGTGTCCAGGGACACACAGAAATGATGTAAATGAATAATCCGGTTCTGTCAGACACTGGCACAGGTTGGACTTGGTCTCCTCTGTTCTCTGCAGAATAGCTGGCATAGCCATGGCACAGGGCCAGAAGGACCAGGAGCAGAAACACCAGACAATGAAGTGAAACCGCTGGCAGAAGGCCCCTGGCGGCCATTTCACACTGTGCACAAGCTAAGAGGCAAGACAAAACTGAATTAGTCCCAAACAAAAACACAGAAAAGAATATAAGACAGCGCCAAATGAGAAAAGACAAAGATGCAAACAGACTTCCGGGAGAAAAGAAAGTGCCTGGAGGCCAGGGTCAGCGGAATCAGAGCAGCGAGTTTGGGCATTTCCCTGCCTGTCAGGGAATAGGCAAAAGAGTGGAGGCGGAGAAAATCCCTGGAGGTCATCAAGCAGAGCACTCAACACCATGGAGGCCAGCGAATCAGCAAGCAGCTCACTCAAAGCCCTGGCGGTCAGCGAATCAGCAAGCAGCTCACTCAAAGCCCTGGCCTTCTGTGATCCACTGGTGTTGTGGGCAGTGCTATCCGTGGTCCTGAACAGAGGGTGATGCTATCCGTGGCCCTGAACAGAGGGCGGTGCTATCCGTGGTCCTGAATAGAGGGCGGTGCTATCCGTGGTCCTGAACAGAGGGCGGTGCTATCCGTGGCCCTGAAGCAACGGAGAGCTATCTATGAAATGTGAAATTTGTTTTAGTATTTGGTGGGAATTAAAAAATGTACATTCAAATGTGAGTATTTTGAAGGTATGCCTTTAATGCATGTATACATTTGTGAATTGTTCTTTCTGTAATAATTATGGAAAAAAGCCTTTGCGTACAAAATAGACGTTTTGGGGTATCAGTGCAAAGTGTACATGACATCCAGATACTGTATTTTTCATTGTCATAGGACAATGTTATTGTGCTGATTATAAGATGCAAGCTTTTGGCATATACATTTGAGAACCCGCAGAATGGAATAGAGCTATTATTCCACTTAAAAATAATATTACACTGTAAAATCTAGCCAAGTCAAACTACGCCAAACTATATCAATGCCGTTATTCTTCAACACTCATTACGACTCACCACTTACCATTACTCATCATCTCATTACCACTGACACTACTGGGAAAGGAAACTGTTACTGCAATGAGGAACATGCACTGAAAAGGAGTCCTTCTCGTGGTCATCAATGATGAGCAACGATGATAACTCGATGCTCATTCCTCTCAGTTCTGAGAAAGACATCATTAGATAAGACTGACAGCAAGCATCACACTAACGCACATCTCTGTTCTTTTTAAAGGGATATGCAAATGTTCTTCTCACATCACCCTAAGACAAGGGGCACCATTGAGAGGGCGAACAAGCGTGAGAGAAACATCATGATCATTTTGATGTTCCATAACGTTGGTGACTGTATAATACAGCGATTAAGCACTCAAGCATATGGCATACTCCATCTATAGCAGAAATAGGAGCCTGTTTGATCAAGTAACAGTGATACACTGCGAGAGAGAGACGCGCAACTCCAAAAGTAGTAACATATTTCTGCAGCATTACGCATTGGTATGAGTCGTTTCATCTGCTGTGCGTTACCTTCTGTAAATGCAGGCATATTTGGCATGAATGCACTCAGTGGGTCCTCTCGCATCAAACACTGTGGTCTTGAATTAGCTCTGATACAAATCTGTTCTTTATTTAACAAGTTTAAACACAGAATTCCCAATTTTGTTGCATAAATCACACTAATGGGACAGCTGGCGAGTCTCGGTGCTGTCCCACTCTCCCAGTAAAGGCAATTATTTCCAGCTCTGACTCGCTGGTGGATTTATTCCTAAGCACCGAGCAGAACCCCAATTATTCAGCCATGGCTACTCTTTCCACATTCAGCAAAATGCGTCACATTTCAGTTTGGCACTATTTTTAAAAATAGAAATTACACAACACATTATTGAAAATGTGTTCTTTAGTGCGGTCATTTCTCTGCAAGTGGACCACCTTTCTAATCATCTATTCCTTTTTCCGCTGTAGTTTCGCTACACAGCAGGTGTGGTCATTTTTAGACAGCAATACCATCAGTAAGGTTATACAGCAGAGAAGTCCTTCTGTGGAACAGACAGGTACTGTTTTATTCATATCATCTAACAGGGATGGCCCTGATTGTTCATTCGTTCTCAGCACAGTAACCCAACGTGCATATTAATAAGGTGTAAATTTATTCTCACACGCATTTATTTCAAAACACTTGAACGGGTTGCAAGCCTTTGTCGTATCTGGAGGTTTACAGTACGCCCCAGTGACGATTCCATCTCATCAGCTTCAGAAACCCAGAGCCCACCGTTCGCTTTGGTGATTAAATATAGATCATGAAGAAGCTCCTCTCTAATTTCATAGTTTTATTTTACAAGGTTGCAGAAGGATTTCTCAAGGCAAGCATTAATATTTTAAAATTAGCACTTACAAGAGACAAGGGCAATCAATAACTTTCATTACTGCAGCGGTTAAAGTCAGACATACAGACCTTCTGAGGAAAGCGAACATTAAGTTGGATGGAAAAACGGCAAAGCAGAGGCTAACCACAGCCACCCCGGGAGGACCAGGCCACCGCCTGCATGCTGAGCTACAGAGTTCTGCTCATTACAGGAAAAAGGGTCTCCACGTGTCAAAGGCTTGCTGGGTATCATTTACCCTGTGGTGCTAAACAGTATTACATATTCACATTCTCTATGAAAGAGACAATCAAATCAAAATCAAAGCACAACAAGCAATAATGCATGGCTGTCTGTGATCTGTGAGGTAGAAATTTAAATTCCAAACTGCCATATAAGTCTTAAAATCTTAGACTTTGTTAAGATTTTATTCCGCACTTTGATGTTTGGGTGTAAATATACTGTATGTTTTAAAGGCGTTAATGACACAGTCACTTTATATGATTCTATGACTGACTGGAGGACACACTTTCTTCCAGGATGCAGAAATATAGGTCTATGGTGAAAGTGTCAACACAAAGACCAGTCAAGATGAGTGTAACAGGTCACATTAGTGTGGGATGTAAATCTGAGCCAGTATCAAGGGAAACTAACTGTAAGATGTGATCTTTAGGCATGCTCAGGCCAGCTATCTATAGAGAATATACATTTATAAATATATTGGAAAATTTGAAACAGTGGATCATGTAGTCCATTATTATCAACCATGATTTAAATTACTTATTCCCCCACTCTCACAAACACACACACACACACACACACACACACACAGTCTCATACGCACGCACGCACACACAGTCTCTCTCACACACACACATACATACACACACACACACACACACACAGTCTCATACGCATGCACGCACACACACACGCCACTCTTATCTCCCACTTTCTTTAATCATTTGCCTTTAGAGAAGGGGGGCCATCCTCAGCTCCAGCAGGGAGAGTGAGTGCTGGGTATGAATCCATCAGCTGTCATACTCTGGGTGCTCACTATACCATCTCCCTGCCTTAATCTGAGCAGTAGGGCTGGACTGCAGCTCCATTTTACATAAAAAAACAATCATATGATACAGTAAAATGCAACAGCAGTAAAGGGATTCACATCATGTCCTGTGCAGAAACGCTTTTGTCCGAAAGCCTTTTTATAGCGAGGCCATTTTACATGCTGGTGCACCTGCATAAAGCACAGTTTAATTGCTTATCAGTAATAAATAACGTATTAGCACATGATAAAGGGGCAGTTATTCCCAATGCTGCCTTACACATACATTACAGTACATTACATCATTTAGCAGACGCTCTTACCCAGAGCAGCTTCCAGATAAGAGCATCACTATGCTAAGATTAGTTATCGAGTGCTAAACTAGTGTAGAGCGCTTTATTTTTATAGACAATAGGGATAGATGGGATAGGTAAAGATAGAGATGAAGGTAGACAAGACTATACATGACTGTTTACATATTAGAATGCAAGTAATCATGCAATATGCAAAATAAAATTAAGGTGTATATGTGGAACTTAATAGGCACTCTTCTTGCACAGAAAAAAGGACACAAAACAGATTATTAACATCATTGTAGAATAAGTTAAATAAAAACACTTAAGTGTTGAAGTAAAGCCATTTTCACAAACATGGATTCAGTCTTCCTGACAACCATGAATTTTGCAGCTACACACAGCATTGATATGAACAACCAGGTGCAAATTATATCATATGTAGCGATAACCATTGTTATTATTTGACATCATTATTTAACAGCTAATAAACACTGAAAACAATGCCTTCAAAACACAACCACATAGTGCTGCACGCCTCCCTCTCTCTGATGGGCCTCTCTCCGCTCAGCTCAAACCAGGGAACATTTGCACGCGGCAGCTGGCGAGGTCCTTGTAATTCAGTGTGACAGCTTTTCTTATCAGCTTCCAAAAACTATTAGATTCCTGCGCTTATCACTTCTGAAACAGAGAGAACGAGGCAAACTGGTTTCCAGCCACTCTTTTGATGTCAAATCACTGACAAATACTGAAGCAGTGTAATTTACCCACTACCCACCCCAACCCAGTAGCCCCGCATATCAACAGGCCTGAGCTAAATTATCCTCGAGTGTTTTTATTCCCGTCCAAGCCGCGGTTCACAACGCGACAGAGGAATCCACAACACAAACATCTCAGAAAACAAAACTAATTTGAGTTCATTTATCCTGCCCCGAAATTACAGGGCCAAATTTGGGCTAATTACAGGGTCAGCCTATAATTAATTTGAACATCACTTACCTTTACAGACTAATTATATTAAATCGACAAATTATTTGAAGGCTGAAATGTTTCGTTAAATTAGAAATACATATAGCATGCTTTAAAAGGTATTCACTGGAAGATGTTCATGCATTTAATTTTAGACTTTTAGTTTCACTGTATGTAAACAGATTTTGTAGATATTCATAATGTCAGATACATTTTCTCAAAAATTGATTCATACATTTTGTGTGAAATGAAATCATGTTTTGCAAATGTCAGAAGAGTTGGTCAGAATTCAATCAGAAATTGGAACAAAAAGGAGAGGTCTACCAGTCTGTTTACTATAAGCGTTTCAGGATAATATCTGTTTCCTACCCAACATAATTATAAAAATGATTATTGTTAGAGAATTGCGATTAGTGAAACAAACACCTTAATTATATTATGATATCTACTCTTCTGCTTGCTTGTTCATTTTTTGCTTGCCGTTATATTATCTTTATGTGTATGAATCTGTAATATCCACATCTGATGTTAGCCGGGGTGCAGAGGCAACAGCAATATCAGCATTGAGGCTCACATGTGATGCCCATTGCTTTCGGAAAGCTAATTATTTGTAGTGGCCCTTCATTTCACATTCACCAAACCTTAAAGGAAAAACTGGAGAAATCGGTATTACCTCTATTCACTAGTACAGTATTTCATACCAGTTTAATGGACAAAAAAAAAAGCTTTTCAAAGCTGACCTTGCAGACTAAGGTGTCTTTGAATGAAGTGTGTGAGTGTTGGGGAGGGGGTCTTGTATGTTTTTTGACAGATTGCACAAAGAGAAAGAGAGAGAGAGAGTGAGACAGGGGCAGAAATGACTTACAAATCTTTTTTTCCACCAAAAGGGCAATACTAACACTGTCTGGATCTTTAACCTAAACATCTCAGCCACACTCTGCTAGATGACGGCTGAGAAGAGCAAATACATATTTAAAGCATTGGTTTCCCTGTGTACTTTAATTCAATAAACTCTGGGCGTTTACCTTCCCTTCTGCATGCTTCTCCTGCCTACATCTGGACTGCCTGCGTTAAGGTCTGTTTCTATCGTTTCCATGTTTCACGGGCAATAATGTTTTAAACTGGCATCAGGACACACAAAAAAGTTTTCCCTTGTGCTAATGTGCATTTTTCTCCACAGCTACAAAAACTCTGTGCTTCTGATAGGTATTGGCAGCAGAGTGGTGTAGTTATTAGCGGTTATTGGTCTTCTGATCATAATGTCACAGCTATGAATCCAAGCTGGGGCGTTTTGTTCTGTCTGCAATGCTTCCTATCCTGAATTGCTTCGGTAAATAACCACTCACTTACATGGACTATATTTAAAGTGGTAACTATGCAGGTCACTCAGGACACTGTCATTTAAGCAATTAAATGATAGCAACAGGTGCCAAATAGCGAGGTTCTCATCGGGTCATGCTGGAGACTTCGTAAGTGTAGAAGGCTACACCACTAAGGGCCTGATTTACTTTCAGTAGTTTCAATACATGCAAAAACTGTCACCACGAACAGAAAATCACAGGCACGTCTACTGATCTGGAACATTCATATCTGCGCATTTCAGATGTGGAAAATGCGCAATCCTTGCCTTTGTGCTGGTTCATGTGAATATGTAAATATAGCCTTTCCCAAGGGAAAGCACAACATATTTAGGGAAATGCTACTAGATGATCGTGTGATGACCGACTGCATGTATTCTGTTGAAGATATTCATCCCTGCTGCATCTCTCTCTTGCTGCGCTGGTATTTCAATGCTGTGGCTCTGTCACATGCCGGTTCCCATCTTCTACCAACAGTTGGACAGTGGATCAAATTCCAATTTTTCGCTCATGCACATCCTCCGAGCTGGTTGCCGATCACGCATCCACATCTGTCATGTTCAATATCAGATCATTTCATAGCACACACAAAATTCTTTCCAGAAGATCTCTGCTATTTGCAGCTGTCAGCATTTACATAATGACTCTTTATTGATCGCCCGCAAAAAAGGGAAAGCATTGCATGTGTAATTTGTTTAAACTGCACACACAAAACAGCAGACGTTATCAGTATTCTCAGCCAGTCAGGCCCTGACCGTTTAGCATTTGTCGTGTTAGCATTTCGGCAGTGGCTGTGAAAGTCCTGACCAGCTCTACATGTGATTTGTTTGCACATGTTTCCCATTACATAACTGCTTATGATTCCCCATGGAGCCCTGCTTCCAGCGCGGCGTTACCGCTGGAAATCTGATAAGCGCTCAGCGCGCTAGCGGAGAGAATGACTGAGGCAAGTAATCCAAGCAACGAGGAACTTCCCCAGACAGGACGAAAATGACTTTTTAAATAGATTTATCCTTTCTAGTGGAAGATAATGGCCTTCTTCACACCCACACGAGAGAGAGTGCTTTAAAAAATGATCAGAATTCATTTGCACCTTCCCACACTTTTAGTTCAGTTTTTTTGGTTTGTTTCTTTTAGAGATGAAGAAAAAAAATCAGATTAAGATAAGAGGAAGGCTGTATTGTAACTGCTTTTCAGTCGAATGAGACTAATATATTCCAACTGTACTTTTACACATTTAGTGACAGTTTTAGTCATATTTAGTGACACACACTTACTGTGCCATTAGCAGGTTATTTGAAATTGACTGCCCTAATTTTTTCTCCATTATACAGCAAACTTTTCTAGTTCAAGGTCAGTAGGACCTTGGTAGCCTTCACTCCACCACAATATTAGAGTGCAGAATGAAGGCGGGGCAGTTAGAGAGGAGTGCTGCCTTAGGGGGTGTGCTTTAACTCTCCTGGGTAATACACAGAGGGGCATTCCGGTGGCCCTAGTGCCCATCCTCCTTACAGGCCCTAAAACATTCATGCAGAAAAAAACCCTCGCTGTGCACTTTGACCGGGATGGCTGAGCACAGCGGTGTCTGTGCATGCGTTGAGCTTGCTACCTGTCTGCTACTTGTCTGCATCTTTCAGTAATTGTAATGGACATTGCAATATCTCTCAGAGTTTTCACGTTTCTGGTCGAACCTCCACACTTGAAAGCTAATCTGCGTCTTATCAGCCACGTTCGATTATTTACCTCGAGCTGACAGTTGAGCAGAGCTGTCCTCCTCTCCTCTGCTACCTGGATGTCAGAGCCCTGCTCTGTTCTGATGCTCCAGGCCTGGATGCTGTCTGGGCCTCTGCATCCACGCTCTCCCTGGCTCTGAGAACATGTCCTGGGACTGAACACCCCATCAGAGGGCATGCTATGGATCCCTGACCATCACTGTCTCAAGAAAACACCTGTCACCTGCCTCTGAGAGGCCTGTATTATCCAGCCACAGGTCTACACAGGCAATGTTGCTCAGCCTGTCTCTGCTGTCCTCACGGGAGTATTTCCTGACCATTCTCCTGATATTAGACTATGGGGTGGTCGTCTACAGGTCTGCATGTAAGGGAACCACAGATAGGCTTTTATCACTCAGCCATCAGATCTGCCACCAGCGCCCCTTACAAGACACATCACTGCACCCAGTATTCCTCCTTCTCTGGCCATACCACACATAAGATGAAAAATCCACTGGACCATCCTCATCTATATGTATTAGGCCCGACTCCCCCATACCTGACAAATCTACTGCAAATGTTTCCCCAGCTTACAATGCCAGACCTGCAGTTACATTCAGATAGAATTCCCCAAAGTTAAAAGCTCCCTTGGGTGCTCCTCAGTTTGGCTTCAGCCAGAGACTGAAACAAACAGCATGAGTCACTGAAGATGGACACTTATGTGTGTTTAAAAAAAAAAAAAAAAAAAAGATCATGGACTTTTTCAGACTCACTTACCCGTTTCAGGCACTTAGGCCTGACACATGCCTTGATTGTCCTTTCTAGTTCCGACTTTTAATCTCTTGCTTGTTTTCTTTCCTTTTTTTTAAATTTTCTGTTGTCTGACTGTTGTGTGTTGGACTTATTGGCAAGGCCATTGCCATGCATGAGAATCAGAACTTGCCGGATAAAAAATAGATTAAATAAAGTAAATAAAAATAAATCTCAGTGACATTTATATAGGTGTAAGGCAGAAGACTAGCATCACAAACCGTCTTCCTGATCTAAGTAAATGGCTGCGTTTAGTAGGGCTCCCCTGGTGGCAGGTGGAGTCTGTTGCAGTAGTTTTTCTTTGTGTGATGGATAGATGACTTGTTTGTTCATTACTCTCTGAGGTCCACAGCGCAGTCACTGAACTGCACATTCCTGCTGACTGGCAGTGCTATCTGTTTAGCAAACACGCCTCTAAAAGAGGATTTGTCTGACAAGAGACAAACCATTCAGCTGGGTAGCAATTATTCCTTGTGACGTTTCTTGCTTCATTGGCTCCAACATTCACTGTCTGCTCAAAATGCACGTTGTCTTAAATCCATTTCAACTGCTTTTTCTGTAGTTTTTTTTTTTGAGTGCAGAAAACTCTGATTATCAGTTATACCAAAGCTTCCAGTCTCTGGGATTCACACGCTGGTTGCCTTCAGTTTATAAAGATACAGTTTTTTCAAACTCGATAAAGATATTAAATATATCGTTTCGCCTTCGATCAGTGGGGGCGGCTCTTTTCTGAGAGCAACACAACACTCAGCCAGCTTTAACAATCCTTTTCAATAGGCAGACAAACTGATTTGCTCCAACAGGTCAACTCCCTCAGTCTGGAAAACCACTGCATACATGTTTGTTCTCCTTAGCTGTAATCTTCCCATTATGTCTCCACACCAGAGCCCTTTAACACACATGCCAGGTCTGTGTTCATAAGTGCTGCCCCAGGACCATATTACCCAATTGCAAATCTACCCTTAACCATTACAAGCTAAACAGCAAAACCGGTCCTACATCAGCACCTGCAGATAAGGCCTGTCTGGAGGTGGATCAAAAGTACTGATGGATTCCTACTCAAAGAAATGCAGCAGAAATCTAACTACGCTGGAATATAGCACTGCAGGGGTTATGCTGTGCACTAGAAGCAACACTATGATGGGATGGCAGTGGGGGAAAAAAATCACTGATTAGTCTGAAGTTCTCTGGTGTGATGGCTACAGGTGGCTGGGCCTAGTGAAGTTAAGCAGCTATAATGAACAATAATTTAATAAATGTGGTCTTTTTTTAGGTCCATTTTATTGGAAAAAGATCAATAACAATTTTAAATGGGATTCATGTATGCATATCTCCTAATTATACAGCGTGCAGACAAGAATAATCAAAATACAAGTAACATACTGTGAATAAATTAATAGCAGAAAAATAACCATGTTCTACATTCACAGCGGGTGCCAATTATAATATTGCATACACATATGCCATTGCAAGCTACCTTATCCTGTAAGTACCTCTCCACATCCCCTTAATACTGGACCTCATGGCAAGGAAATGGAGAACTTAACACACAGGCCTACTTCTCAACCGAAATAAAGTCTTAAGCTACCACAGCGTAAGGGAGGATGCATTCCTGACACTGCCTCACAGCACCACTGGCACAGAGCCCAATCTGCAATTATTAAACCACTGATAACCCTGGTTCATCCATATTTATCAGAGCCAGGCTTTCCCAGAGGTGTGCATTTAGACAGCGTGGTTACCCGGATTTAATGCCACTGTGTCAGCCCCCCACCTCCCACTGACTCGGGAGAATACAAATTGAGTGAGTATTCTTTAGCTGTTTAAAAAAAACAGGGAAATAAAACGCTTTAACGACACGCGGTACCTGCAGCTTCCCACTGAAGGCTGCTGTTGGGGTAAATAACCCTTGATCGTGAATTTGAAATTCTATTTGTTAGGAGCCGACTCACCCGACAGCAGTTCGATATCCTCCTTCATGCCAGCTTGAATTCTCTAATCAGTTAATCTTCCTACTCATCAATGCATTAGTCAGGGAAAAAATACAGCAGACTCACGCGGGCGTGGGGGGGCTTCCTGCTCGGAGGTCAGGCTTTGATAGAGTTGTCTGCTAGTTGCAGAAGTAGTAGATCCTGCAAGCAGAATTATTGAAGCATGTATATGCATCAGGACTGCTACCATTGACAGAGTGGTCTGTTACCATTTGCACCTGCATACCGAACACAGCTTTCATTCAAATGCATTTGAATGAAAATCAAATGCACGGATTAATAAATCCTGTCTGTCCAAACACCGTCCGGCAGCCACGATTAAACTGGAAAAACCTCTACATCAAAGGCATTAGCAGCATGCAGAGAGAGAGAGAGATGCTGGTTACGATAGTTTTTAAGTCTGTATCAGAAATGACAGCCCTTACGAAAATGCTGTGTGTCTCAAAAGCCTGCACCGAAGAGAGCAATTTTGAACTTGCAGAAGTGAAAATGTAGGCATGATAAAAGTTTCAGAGCCTATGAAAACACTCTATCGTCACAGAAGAAATGAAGCCAGCTCATCTGGGACTGGTCGTCTTCCACTCCTGTTCCTTATTGAAACTTTACCTATCCGAACTGTTTAAAATCGCAACGCTTGTGGAATTCTGGGATTACTCTGGCATCACAAGTATCTACACTGTGGACACATTTTCCTTTTAAAGCCCTGACAGCCCAAACACCCTCAGCCTGGATAGGCTGGTGTTCCAGAGGCAGCAGGTCTTCTAGCCTCAGTGGTGTGGCTTTTGAGCACTCTCTGGGGCTAGCAGCAACACTGCAGGCACTGTTCAACCTCATGGACACTGCAAAGCACCAGTCTCTGGTGCGTTTGCCCCTCAGAAACACAGCGTTGCTGAATAATGAAAGCACTATTATCCTTGAAGAATCCACTTCTGATCACAGCTTGGAACATACAATAGGTGTATGAATTTTTCTTGAATCAGGTTGCAGCTGAAGGTGATGGATGCGTGGAAAAACCACAGTGCAGAGGTCTCAAGGTTTCGCATTGTTTTGATGTCAGGATGGAGCTGGGACCTGTGTATTAAGTATTCACCTCCATTTGCATGTCTTTGTGATGCTTCTATAGTCTTTGATTGTGGATTTTCAATAATGGTGTCACATTGCTGCTGTATCTAGGAATGAAGGCTAGTGTCATGAAGCATAAAAAAATAAAAAATAAAATGGCTCATTCTGCTACTGGGGAGAAAAAAAATGAACAACTGTGTAAATATATTTTTTGATTGAATGACATGACCATTAAGTTTCTGCATTAATGAAAACATTGTAGATACACCCATTCAGAGATCAGCTCAGAGAAATGCATTTAAAAGTGTTCATATTATACATTCAATGTTAACAGTTGCTAATGAGCAAATGTGAGATTGTAATGTCATCATAACACTGCAGTAATATGCCTGCTTTGATATGCAGCTGCCTCAAATTAAAAGCATGCAGGAATGCAATGTGTTTATCTATGCCTGATGTGCCTTAGTCTCAATTAATATTCTACAAGTGCTGACATGGGCTTGTTCACACGGAGGTTTCAGGAAGCTCATTGCAGACGTGTAAACAAAGGGTGAGATTGCCGATAATTGCAAACGGTCCCAAAAGAGACTCTCAAGGACACCTGGAATAGTTTTATGTGAACAAACATAATCCTTACAAATGACTTCTTGCCATGTTTGTGCCATCTTTTTTATCACAAGTAATTTTGCAGATGTGCAGGTTATAATAGCCCTCAGGATTCAATCACAACCACTAAGCCATGCTAAGGGAAAGTAATATTCAATGAAGAACAGAAAGTGACTTCTTTCCTGTAAGAAAGCTTGGGCGAGCTGATTAAATCCAGGGAGTCACTTTATTGTAATTTTGCCCCAGGTTAATCTAGGAAGGGTTTCATTTATTTATTTCAGTTGATTGAAAAGCACTGTCCTTTCTGATAGCTCTGCCAGTCCCTAACTGTAGTCCCAGCCATTTCTGTCCGAAATTCATCACACTGTCATTGATAGGATGAGCACATTGCTTAACATTAGACCTGTGACAGACACTTACTGCATTCACTTTAAAATGGGGAGAAATTTAAAGCACTGCCACTGTGAAAGGATTACAGTATGGTTGTATGTGTGTACCAGGTACAGGTACACGGTGGGGGGGGTTGGTGTTGCGGTCATATTTTGTCTTCCACAACCTGCTTGTGTATTCCCCACAGACGTTTATTTTCCTGCTGGTCACATACAATGGTGGGGAAAGACAAAACAATTTAAGCATTATGATTGGATCATAGTCCAGCTTGAACTATATATGATTGGGCTGTAGCTGAGATGCATCATCTTTCACCATTATGGTTGGACAGTAGAGCAGACAGATCATCTTATGTGTAAACAGAATCATCATGCCAGCTGTAGTATCCCAGACCTAAATAGAGCCATTCTTTCCAGATTGAGACTTAAGTATCACATAATACACATCTGTCTGCCCAGCAGGCGGGTCCTGTGCAGCTTCGAAAAGGAGCTTCACAAACTAAAAGCCACGTTGAAATGATGGCTACTTAATTCAGCTGGGCTTTTGATTTTGCATTTTGTTGGGTTTTTTTTTTTTTTTGTCCCCACACCAATAATTCTATCGATTTGCTTTGGCGAACTAGCATCTCACTTTTTCTGTCATCCTTCAATGCCTTTGTTTAGAAGGCTAAAAAGAGCTCGTCTGTGAGTATGAGGTAATTACAGCCCATTCACTATCTTGCCTGTCCTCTCATAAGGAAACAGCAACTACTGTGTTTTGAAATATGCAGGGCCTTGAGCCCATCGGTGGCATCATTATGAATAATCATATGTGTAATTACCTTAACACCAAAATTTGATTTCCTTTGAGGTAAAAAATGCTGACTGCTAACGTGCTAAACTCCACTCATTAGCATTTTATGTTATGCGACACACGTATAGCTGTAACACATTTTGCATGATTGCTGATTTAAGAAAAAGAGTCTTGTTCAAATTTTCTCTTTTTTTGTTTTAACAGACAGACTCATTAGATCTGACCAATCAAACATAGTTTAAATGTAAGCACTCAATGGTCTCCGGCAGCTACATACACCCTAACCCTGGTAACTGGACCTGATCCCTAAAAAAGCACCTGCAGAGTGCTGGAGATTGCTGGAGCAGGTCAAAACGTTTCTCAGTCATTATAGATACCATTTCATTTCCCATCTAACCATCTAAATTAAATCATTTTAACAGCAGGAAACTTTTCCATTTTAGTTTTTAGCACACAGATTTGAATACAGGAAAAATTTTATGTAATCATAGTAAAAAAATATAATAATGCTGTATCTGTTGTACAACTGTCTGTCTTTGTGCAAAATGTTCAGCTTGCAACTTTGGATAAAATACATTTTCCTGATACATTTGCTTCCAGCAGACCACAGTGACAGCATTATCCGCACTGAAATATGTGTTGTGTCAGTCAATCTATCCCCATCTCTCGATGATAATCGAATTACTCACATCGATGTAGCCCTGCAATAAGAACACCCAGACGAGGTGTATATATACAGCGGATCAATACGGTGTCACAGCATGGGAGAGAGGATCATAACCATGTGGAGATACTGATCACAGTATGTTATATGTATATATGTATATGTATACTGTATGTGCTATCGCAGGCTGATACTGATGTGTCACCATAGAGGATACACTGTGTGAATCCATGTTCCAAACCCTTTGCTCTTTTAACAGTGTCATAGAATAAGGGCTGGGAATCAGACAAATATGTCACAGGAATCCGTGCAGGTAGGACCCACTGAGGTCCTATCCTATCAGAGCCAGGACCCACAGAGGTCCTATCCTATCAGAGCCAGGACCCACAGAGGTCATATGCTATCAGAGCCAGGACCCACAGAGGTCATATGCTATCAGAGCCAGGACCCACAGAGGTCATATGCTATCAGAGCCAGGACCCACAGAGGTCATATGCTATCAGAGCCAGGATCCACAGAGGTCATATGCTATCAGAGCCAGGATCCACAGAGGTCATGTCCTATCTTAGGATGGTAGGTTATGTGATATCTTATGTAATATCCTATGCGACAGGGGCTGAATGTGAGAGAGAAACTGTGACAGGTGCTTTCAGAAGTTTGCTGTGTGCTTGTTGAGCATCTCCCCTTGTAGAAAGTCACTCCCTGGGTGCCTTGTCTTCCCCTCGGGATAACTTACTGCAGTGTCCCAACCAGGAGCCATAGGGGGTTCTGTTCTGTTAAGGACCAGGCTGCGTGCACTGCAAGCTACCACATGCATTTTGGGTCTGCCTCTGACTCCCTCCTCCTGACCAACAGTGCCCTGACCACAGTCTGATTGGACAGTAGTGGGAGAACAGTGGCTAACCTTTAAGGACATGAAAAATGGCACCATACAGGGTACCCCCAACTTCCAACTGTCAGCTGTCAGTGGCACTGTGTTATTGCGCACACGTTTCAGTGTCTTTCCGCTGCTTGGATAGGCCAGGCAGCAGACTGCGGCACACCCCTGAGACTCAGAGCATTCCCTGTGGTATGCTGCGCTTTGCACGATGCCGTCATACTCAGTGGATGCTACTGCAGTCTCACAGAGGACACACTGCAACACTTAAGGCAACTTTACGTGGGATTGCAAGTGACAGTGACCGAAAACGCAGACGCCGATCAGCTTGTGGCTCTGAAGACGAGACATTTATTTCATTAAGATATCGGCAGTTTCACCTTCTTCATCGCCTTAGGGGTGTAAGTCAGGAGGAAATCATATCACAGTGGGGACATAGTGAAAAATGCCAGCCCCATACAGGAGTCCATTTCCTTTGCTCTTACCCGAGTCTCTCCTAATCTACCCCCTTCTTCTGTTCTTGTGTAAATAATGATGAGCCGTGGCATTGACACAGAGACCATTTTAAAGGTAACATGGCAGGTGTTCTGACTGGCTACTGCAGTCACCTGCAGTCAGGTAGTGATGTTTAGGGTTAAGGTTAGGGTTAGTCACCTTCCTCAAACCTGGTATATTCATCAGGTGGTGATGTTTAGTTTTGGAAGGAAAGCAGACCACACTGCATGGCACATGTGCAGCACAGTAGGCAAAAAGAAATCTGGAACATTTTAATTCATGCCACAAACTGATCTTAAAAAGGGTAACATTCATTCTTAGGCTCTTTTAGGAGGGGAAAAAAACACTGACAGGATCCAAATTCTCTGAATCTAGAGACAAAGGCAGTAAGTAGCATAGTGCAAAGGCACCATCTGGGTAAGTAGGCTAAATATCACCACGCACATGCACAGGTAGAAACAAGACTGACGGAGAAGTAGGACCTGGCTGATATCCCAGGACATTTTGGCTAAAACTGCTATTTTGATTGCTTTGGCAAACACACGGAATAGCCAATAAGCCACCAGGAAACACCTTTCTTCATCTGTGCAAAGGCAAAGCTCCCCCAGCTTAGCCTTATATTTTTAACAGCGTACAGGTGTCTGCACAGTGATGCTCATTTCACCTGAGCGCGAACGCCTGGATGAAGCTCAGCAGGTGTGTCACCTATACATGCTACTCCTACAGCTCTGGCAGGGTGCTGCCGTTTCGCTGCAGTTTGACGCGCTGCTGAATAACATTTTACTTGTGCGCGTTTTTCACCTTTGTGTAAACCCGTTTTGGAATCCCCAGTTGCATGCAGCAGTGGGTTCATCTCACTGCGACAACCTTTACACCCGTGAAGGAGCACTGAGGCGAGAAGAACGGACTCCTCCGATACCCCTGCATGCAGCTAATGGCCATTCTTCACACTGTAGGACACACAGCACACTGCGCTGGAGTGGGTGCTCATTGGAGGATGGACTCTGCTTTACATCCAAGCAACCTGCAAGCTCCACGAGGGATTGCAGGGTGCCTGAGAGCAATGAGACAGGCAACCCCTGCAGACCTACCCACCCCCATCCAGCACACCGGTTATATAATTTGAGCCTTATTCTTAAAATGAGTATTACCATATCCTAAATATTATTACCATACAGTGAAGGTGCAGTGGAAACGGGTGTGAGCATGCACCCAAAGCACACAGACCCTGGCCACTATGTTCCCAGACAGAGCTGCATTCGATATCCCTCCTAACACTCCGAGAGGAAATCGCTCGGCAGCCTCCATGCCTCATTTATGCAGTTCCATACCCTTTATGGCCATCCCGACCGAAGAGCTCCAGCATAGTTCTTTTACGATAAAAGCAATAAACGGTCGGTGGAGGGAAAAAATCACTCAAACTGCTTGGTCTTTTGTCGTTTCAGAACACACACTTGATTCTTACTTGGTTGTCAATAGCAGTCAGGTTTTAGTCAGTTTTGTGTCCTTTCTGTTCTCCTCCTCTTGCTGTAAGATGGTGGAACCGTATTCTTGCCGTGCTCAACTGTCAGTGTTTTCAAATTTGACCAATGAAGACTATTTGCAATATTAATTATTATTAATTATTGCGGCTCATGCAGAGGCTGTAATTAATGTGATAATTTGACAAGCCACGCAATGAGGCTAAGCTCCAGTCTCAGAATATCTTTTTAGTAATTGCATTTTGTGTAGATTTTCTCCCTCTAACAACTAATCATGTCGTTGAAATTATTAACGTTGTTAATTAAATGTTCATGTTCGTTAGCACATGCCTTTCTTGTCTCTCGTTTTACTGTATTTAATCAATCCCACCTTGTCCCTTGTCAGATGTACAAGAAAAAGAGCGCACCAGCCCCACTAGCCCTTCGGTGGTATAAACACGACGGCCAAAATGCCGACTAAATTATTTGACCACAAAAACCATCTTCGTCCTCCATCAGGTAAAATGCTGCATTAACGCGATGAAAATCACCGTCTTGCCCGCGTTGTCTCTCTGGTGACTACGCTGACGTAGCGAAAACGGTGTTGTTGACAGCACCACATTTCTGCGTTGTCAAAAGCGGGACCCAAGTGGTGGTGTAATTGAAAAGTTTCACTGGAAAACCGGTCTGTGCAGAACTCGCATCTGCCTACTTCTCCAAGGCCCATTAACTTATTAAACAGTGAAATCAGTAATGATGACAATTTCGCGTGACATCTTCGATTCACATGCCATCTCTCAAATACCATGCAATTATGTCTCCAAATTATCTGCACATAATAACGCGTCGGCAGGGATCTGTCTCTTGCTCATCTCCTGACTCAGACACGTAGAAGTGATTCCTCCTCTCACCGTATTACCTGTCTCTTCTGACATGAGAAATTATTTATCCGTTACATATATTCTAACGCAGCGACATTCAGACTTTATTGCCATGAATCAGGGTAAACTGGTGACATGGGTCACACTTTTGTTCACGTCCTTACTTTTGAACTTCAGCAGTGTCATGATAAAATATCAGTGTCTATGACTATCTTAGCATTATAATCCATGTTCAGGTTGTCATCCCACTTAATAAAAATATTGCTTCTTTAACCACACAAGCTGCTTTTGCCTTTTCTATAACAATATGGGATAAAAGGTTTTGGGGTTATTTTTTGCATCTTTCCAACTCAAACTCAAAAAAAGACTAATATCAGCATGTATTTTACAATATGCCAACTTGTTACTGTCTGAACTGTGCATTGGCATACATTTTGAATAATCTGTATAATCTTATTAAATTTTTCCACAAGAGCTTACTTAACCATTGTGGGAACCACTTATTTAACCTTTTTGAAACTGATTTACTCTGTAAATTGAGTAATTCCTTTGACTTGGCGCTCATTCACAGTTCTGCAGTCTGAACCTGCTTAGATTCTCTGTCATCATTTTACATTTACATTTATTCATTTAGCAGACGCTTTTATCCAAAGCGACTTACATAGGTTACAGTTCTTTACAATGTTATCCATTTATACAGCTGGATATTTACTGAGGCAACTGTGGGTTAAGTACCTTGCCCAAGGGTACAGCAGCAGTGTCCCAGTGGGGATCGAACCGGCAACCTTTCGGTTACGAGTCCTGCTCCTTAACCACTATGCTACACTGCCGCCCATCATGTTAAAATTAGCTTGTCTAAAACAAATGCACTTATATGAAACGAGTGTATGTTGTGGTCACTTGATCCCAGAGTATTATTTGTGGGGTTGGCCGCCGTCGGTAAATTGCGCGTCAGCGGGTTGTCTCCTGCCACGGTGCTGGCCAACGCTCGCCGCGCGCAGAAGGAACATTACAAACATCAAGCAAGCAGTTTTAAAACCTCAATACAAAGCACAGAACCCAGCCTCAGCAACTTCCCCCTCCAGATGCACACCTGTATTTAACACCTCCAAATCAGGCAAGTAGGGTCGATTCGCCAATGGCATATTCTTACGAACAGCTACCCCGGCCCAAGAATAAATGATGAAAATGGATAAAGGGAACAGCTAGCTGACTCTGTGTTGTGCGCATGTATGCACAAAAAACCAAGCCAGAAGTGGCACGACGCAGACCCCCAAACCAAGGCAGCCAAGCCACAGACTCACCGACTCCTGGGATCTCTTCACAGGACATCCGTCTCAATGAATCCACAGCCATCGGAGCCACAGCGATACTTTGTTCAGTTTAGTTTCATTTTTAGTAAAACGATGGCACAAAGGCGATAGTCCCACTCCCGGCTTCAGAGAAGTGAAATCCAATCGGTGTCTCCAAAATACCGTCCTGCGAGTCCCAGCTACAAAACAACATAACAAACCGACCCAGCGGCACAGTTGCTGTGGGCCCCCAAACAATCAAAACGACCAACGTCTCCTTTAGCCGAGACAAATGCACACTACCGGTCTCTCCATCCAAACTGCACCAAACCAACAGACGCCATCTTCTTTCTCAAGTTCAAAGTTGCCGCCATGAAATTGTATCGTCCTCTTCCGGTCAGCAGTTCACCTTTAGAAACTCACCTGGAAGGGAAGCTGCCTCTAGCGGCGAGATGAGATATACAGCAGCAAGCACCAAATCAAAGAAACGAAACAAAAAACCGCGTGTGTGTGACGTGCTGTGACCCTTACAATGCACCTTACTCAGATAATCAATTAACCAGTGTTAAATGGAATTGAATGTGCCTCAGACTCAGTTCCTCTAAAAATTATTCTTACTTTAAAAGTAGATAAGAGAGACAGAGTGGAGCAGGCACTGCACAAAATCTCACTGCCGCGTGGGATGCTGTCCTCCACAGACAGCTGCCAACATCTGGAGAAGACCTCTGTCAGAGGAATGCATCTGAAACAGCAGATCTGGTCAATATGAAACACCTGTACTACAAATTGGCTTTAAAATCTTTTCCATTATTATTATTATTATTATTATTATTATTTTGGCATTTTTTTTTCAAAACATGTAAAACCAACCATATCTGAGTGTTGGCTTTTCTTCAGAGAACTTCCATATGAACAGGCTGCACAAACTGATTGCACAAAAGCACAGTCTGCAAATGTTTAACCCAAAGCGCGTGGTCTGCACTGGCAGTAATACTCTACAGTGTAAGCTGAATAGGAATCGTTTGTTACAAAAAAAAAAAAAAACAGCATTTTTGTGCTAAAAGGCCTCTATAAACCACCCACGCACCCCCGGCAAGCCAAGACTGGCATTTCTGGGGGACAAAATTACAATTCTATTACAGTGCAAGACGCAGCAGGGCAGGCAGGACTGACAGGTCTTTTCTTGAATCCACTCAAATATCACCTTCCTGCTTCCGGACTGACAATGCTTTTCCCTAACCACTGCCGCTGACAGCTCCTGCAGGATGATCCAGGTCTGAACTTAACGGTTTTAACTTGACTTGCCAAAAGTTTGCCAGTCAGTTTCCTCTCTGCCTCTGTCTCTCTACCAGTCAGGTTTTCCCAGCACCCTGGAGAGGAAGCCTAATCACCCATGTAGTAATTCAATTCAATTCAATTCATTTTGATTTGTATAGCAAAATAAAAAATAAGAATTGAATTGAATTGAATTAATTACCCATGTAGTACTACTTAGATGAATGCTTGGTGATGTAGCCATATCTGTAACAGGTATTTGCTTTTGCTGAATACTTTGCACGCCATTGAAATTACTTCCAACATTACCATTATTCCTATAAACGCCTGCAACACTCCACTTGCATTTATTATTACTTAAATACAGTAGCAATGAACAATGTCCAAGCGCAGAAACTAAGAAGGAGGAAGAAGTGTTAAATAGTTACAAGCTGAAATGCATATACAAGTATAACTTCTGACAATGCAAGCAAAAAGTATGCCCTTCTAGCATTTGTATGGTAGAGCAGACAGCCACACAGCTGCCCACCTTGCCCTTCACAGCATGTCTGCATTTTAAAAGCAGTGTAAATTACGCACAAGTGATGCAAATTCACTCCTTAGTTCAGATTCAATTATCCAGCTGAAGGACATTCAACTCCACCACTGATGCTGAGCTCGGAGCATAAAGATTCCTAGTGTGGGGAAACAGCCTGGCTAAAACAAAACATTTCAAACACAACAAAAACTGACAAATCTGTGCCTTTTTTTCCACGCAAAGGAAGCGCATATCCACAAAGTGCCTGCAGGGGTGGTGAAATTTGGTGAAGAAATTGTGAAATTTAATTCGATATAAGATAGATATGCAGCTAAATATGATAAATGTATTGGTGAATGGCCCACTGTGTCAACTGGCCAGTTATCACATGAGTAGACTGGAGGGTAAATCAGTTTCACTGATATGTAAATTGTATGCTAACCCTGCAAATTGATTTATGTGTTTATTGGCCATGTTTTTTTCAGGTGATGTCTGGGAGTCTATTGATGATGTGATCAGTTCTTTGCCAATCGGAGTGACTATTTATGAGAAAATGCTTGCACTAATAAGATAACTTTTCAACACAATGGAAAGTCCTTTGAGCAGCTGTAGCTGATGTAAGGTACCAGGTGTGTTAAGGTGGGGAATATATGTGCTCAGGGCTATGCATCTTAGGGTCATTGGCTTTTTTTTTGTTTTGTTTTTTGTTTTTTTGAAAATTCAAATTTCTTATAACTGATGTATTTTGTTAATGCATCATAGGATGTATGGATACCTACAGGGAGTCTTCACAGTTGACCCATAGCCAAAAATGCCCATAGCCATTTTCAATCAATCCATCAATCCATTGTTTTTGTGGTGGAATAATGCTATTATCAGTAACAAAAGAGTACCTCATAGTTTCAGTGCCGTGCCCCTGATAGTAAAGCTACATAAAGCGATACAGTGTCTCACACCTCTCTGTCGCAGCCACTGATAATGCTAGAGCCTAATAACCTAGAGGTTCAGGGAGAAGCTGAGCTAAATGAATGAGATAGACCTTTCATCCACACTGCTTTCAGACTTCACACTAAGTGACTGAGTAATTGTTCCCTGTATGAAATGACCAAACGAGCCGGCTTGAAACGCAGTAAGTAAAAGGCACAATTAACGGCCTTGTGCTTCTCGCAAGCAAGAAAAGCATCTAATTCTGGTGAACTAATGAGCCAAAAATTCCCTTTGGATGTATGTTGAGCGATTAATACAAAGTCTCCATTTATTTGAAGAGCAACTCAAAAACTGGAGAGCTGCACATGGAAGATAAAAAAAAGTTGCTAAAAGACGACTGAAGCGAGATGAACTAATTAAAAATCCCCATGGATCAGCAATTATTGACCACTGGGGGCTGGGGTCTCAGGAGAGAAATCACTCTGGCAAAGCGTGTTTGATATTCAAACGCAGTGAGACGCTCGGCGTGAGAAATGGTGTCCAGATGGACTTTGTTGCACCCCGTTTTCTAAATCTCCACACAGAGCAGAATGAATGAAAAGAAGCTGGAAATGAGGAGGAAAGCTTTTATTCCATTTTCCTTTTGCATGTTGTTAATTCTTAGTGATCCATCTATTCCCAGCAGCTGTTATAGCTTAAACACTTAATGCTGTAAGTGCACTTACAGGATAATAAAACTGATGTTAGGACGAGAATGTATGGGGAAGACCTCAGTGGCCGTGGATATACTAGGAGTGCACAGACATAGGTCATTTTACCTTGATATTACCTTGATTTGCTACATGATATAATACATGTAAATTCGCTCCTACCCCCAATGACTGGAGAGCGGAGCCAGTCCTTAGGCAGTGACTTTAGGTGACTCTTATGTTCTGTGTCTCACCAAACAGAAAAGAAAGTACACGGTCTTCTAGGAAATCTTTTCACGTATAACCTCCATACTGTCATGCAGTTCTCACTGCCTTCGGTTATCAATCTTTTCCTTCTACATGCACTTACCTGCAGTGGTATTGTATTTGCACTTCCAGAAAAAAATATAATACATATAACTATCATTATAGGAATGGAAGAAGTGCCCCAGTTCGTAGCTTTTTGAGCTTTTGCTGGTGTTTTTAGAGGTTGGTTAGCTTACCGGAGGCCACCAATATAGGACCAAAGATAAAACCACTGCTGTGCATGAACTGCTCTTTCCCTCCTGGGGTCGGAAGGGTCCAGTTGCAAGCAAACTGAAAATATGTTTGAATTTCAGCTTTGAGAAGTGAAGAAATATTCCCCCTTTTTCACAACGCATTGAGATTGGTGGTCATTTAACTCTATTAATAATGTGTGAGAAAGTAAACGAAACGTTTGAATGAGTCACTAAGAGTGAATCACAAAGCTCTTTGTGATTAGACTGCAATGAATCATTTCCTGTGGGTACAGAGAGGAAAACCAAGCTGTGGAAGTGACACTGGCGGGTACCGTGTTTAGAGACTATGTGTTATTATTATCGCCACATGGCCCTGACATTTGAACGTTTTTCTGTGAACAGGCGTTCAGATTAGCTGCCTCTGAAATGTGCTGCAGAATCAAGTTCTCTCCTCTACCCTTTGTTCTGTACTTTATTGCTGTCTTTATTCAGTGTTCTGTTTTGTTCTGTTTGGTTTTTAACATCTCTTCCCACAGTGCTACCGCAGCATGCGTCGTGGTACTCAGAGCGTTATCACGCGCTGAAACCCGGGAGAGAGTCCCCGGGTCGGGCGCTGCTGTCAAATCCGTCAGCAAGGGTATTCACCTGAGCTGCTGCACCAGAGCATCCTGCCATGCAGAGGATACAGAGCCAGAGGCGTTATCGGTGCCTGTAAATGAAGACATACACTAAAAAAATAAACATGGCCGTCATTGGTAACTAGTTCATCCCACATTTCATTTCTTAGCTGTTCCCACCTCCTGAGGTTAAATCATATCTTTTGCAGAGGCAGATTTGAAAGAGCTGGCTGTGTCTCAGAGGGGAATGTGCAGGTCTGTGTAAAGCTGCGTGATGTTAATCTTCAATAAATACTCTGTGCAAGGACAGTTACATTTTTTCCCTGTTTCATGAATACAATGTGGATAATTCTTTATTATTGTTCTTTACTATTATTGAGTTTAAATGTATTTTTAGAATGCTGTTAAAAGGTCATAACTGACAAATCACTTGTCTGAAGTGAAGATGGAGTCCTACAATCAACCCGTGTTATTTGTCGAGAATGTCTCGGAGATCACGTCAGTGGAACAAACTGGTTTGTGTTCTGCTGGGGAGAGGGGTGGGCAGGCCAGGGGCCAGGGTCCCCTCCTCAGCCGGCACTCAGCACCCTGAGACTCACATGGGTACCTATTTACTCAGATAGCATCAGGAAAATATCCTGCATCAATCTTTACCTCCTGGTGTACTGTGGGACTTGTAGTATGAAAATTAGTCACTGTAGACATGCATGTATATGAAGGATTGCATGCACCTTGCCCTGGTGTCCTGTCTGAGTTCTGTCAGCAGTTCTCATTGTGGTGGTGATGAATTTAAAAGCGTAACTGCTCAGTGCTAAAGTTTGGTGAAAAACAGGAAAAAAAATTCTATTATACTTTCTCAGAAAGTTTATATATCACAAAGCTTACTTTCACAGCTATAGTCTTCAATCATTTTAATTATGGTTACAGGGCCAGCACTTTATCTATAGACAATTCTGGGTAACTGTTTAACAATGGCAATTTATTTCACTCTTATGTTAGGAGCAGACCATTCCAAACAAATAGGAAAGCAAAATGTGTTTTTTTTTTTTTTTTTTTAGTCTCCCACTGAATTCTTATCAGTGCATTAGACATTCCCAGAAAATCCATTGTATACGTTTCCATTTTTCTTACCACATCTGTTTGTTTAGATGTATTTTAGTTTTCTGGTACCTTGATAAACTAGAGCAATATACTACAGCTTTGGATACATGCACAGACTCTGCTCTAGAAGCAACACAACAACCAACAATAAATATAGTGTCAATCAGCAATATAGTGGTGCAATACGAGCAATATGTGAGTAGGGTCAGCAGATATTTTCTTTTTTCTAATCTAAAAGCAAGGCGACTCTACTGCATGGACCAGACACCATGGACCATGAAATCGATGGTGAAACTGAAAGATGGCAAGCTAGCCAGCTACCTGGCCTGTGAGTAACAGCTACAGTTGATCGCTATTAGCACCTTAGCAGGGAATCAGATATTGCTGAAGTCTCAAAAATGGAGAGAGCAGCATAAAGAACAGAGGCATAAATTAAGAAAGCAATATTTAACTAGGTAGCTGTAATGTAACAAATAGGCTAGCTAGATATACTGTAGCTATTGTGATCTTAACAGTCTCTTGTTTTGTCTCAGTTTAAAAAGGCTGTACACACTTTTATTTGTTTATGATTTATTAATTGATTTTTATTTGTGTCACGCACACTGTGATGCCCAGCCCAGAAGGGGCTCATAAGACATTAATAAACAGGAGTACATTCATTTAGTAAGCGTATGATTATGAAATATTGATTTTGATTGTATAATTTTAAAATGTTTGTTGTGGATTTTGAGCGATGAAAACAGGAAGGGCCACAATGTTATCGTTGTGTTCAATCATGTTTGTAAGCGAACACTGTGACACACTGGCGCAGCGGTGCAGTATTCCCGGGGAGCTGCTGAATGCGCATCGGCTGGCGTATCTGGCGGTGCGCTCCACAGCGTTGATGTGCTTGTTGACTTCAGGCTCGCCGTTAACATCGGGGTGACCAGAGACACGGGAAAGCGAGTGACGGTTACAAGTATTACAAAAACGGAGCGCAGGTTTCCCTGCGAGTGATACCGCGCTCTGCCAATCACCCGGCTGCTATCTCGGTCGCCGAAACAAGCCTTTACAACCTATTGATGTTTTCCGCGGTCCCTGCAGACACTGACAAATGTTAGCAGCGCGAAACACAATGCTGACAACGCTCCCGCCGATAAGACGGTCAGACAATGCGCAGGGAGGCCTCAAACATAGTGATGAGCCGCACCATCCCGGCGCAACCGGGAGCAAGCCGGGCGGTCGGGCGCGGACGTGAGCCTCGATCATGCATCGTGCGCTGGGATAATGGTCAGCTTTTTACCGCCCTCGGTAGAGGACTCGCTCAGCACCTGAGCACTGTTATCTGTGAGTTGATAACGGAGAGGAGGCAAACCTCCTCAGCTGCGCAACGAAGGGTCTGAACACAGATAATGCAGATAACAGAGAACAAAGATATTGCTGTTTGTACTGATCAGGGGCTAGAAGGCATGCAAATGAATTACAATCCCCTTGCATACCCCGGTGCTCAGATTGTGCGCATCGCCACTCTAGAGGTAAATTAGAACAATTCACAATTGCTGTCGTACCAACAGCCTTTCAGCCCAGGACATAATTTAATTTAGAATCAAAGAAGTTCCAGGATATCAAGGTGCCCTTGAGTGAAAATATATGCATTGGATATTACCACACAAAGCTCGCTGATTTCACGAGCGGAGAACAGATCTATGAGCTGGAAGATTCAATTTCTAAATACAGAAACGTGCAACGCGTGCATCATTATTGGTTGTGCAAAAATAATTAAAACACTACATTATCCAGGGTTACTTAAAGGATTGTCAGGGAAGGCGCTACTGTTAGCCAGAAAATGGTAATGCTTAGTTGTGATAATGTCCTCCTTTCCTGCTTCTCTGGGAAGGAGAAAAATTCAAGAGCAGGGATTTCATTCCCAGAGTGGATTATAGACGCTGCCCTTCAGTGGGGCAGTCTGATTCCAGAAATGTCAAAGAAGACATTCATCCACACACACAATAATCAAAACGGTCTGTTTTCAAAGTCTGAACAGGTCTGTTGGGTAATTGACCTGCATTTTCTGATTAACAGAATTGATTGTGCTATCATCTGGAAAATGGATATGCTTTTTGAATTGCAGAGCCAAATGGTGAACAATCTTTCATTTATTTATTTTTCAATCATAAAGTTTCACTTGTTCCCTTGAAATCTTTCCCTTATCACAGATGGCTCCTAATATCTCCACCTTTGGCTCGATATGCTTCTAGGTACTCGAGTGTTGACTGTGCATATTTGAATATAAATTTGGCCATGTGTGTCATGTCTTTCACTTTGTGTGTGAGCCAGCCACCTGCTTAATTCCATCGTCAAGGGAAGTGAACCATTACACAAACAATCTGAATACAGTCATTCAAGCATGGGGTAATATTGACTACTTGACAACTGCCACTCTTATTAAAACATCTCTGTTTAATTAGATCCATAATCAAACTAATTAATTGATTTACTTCAAAGATAATTTATCTGGACTGCTATGAGGCAAGGCCATGAAACATGGGTCGCTCTCTTCAAGTGGAGTAAGAATTGTTTTGATTGAATAATATGCCTCTGGGGATGGCAAATGCTACAGGATCAGAGAGTTTTTCTGCTTTGTTCTGGACATGAGTATGACTTTCCAACAAAGTCCAGAGGACATACTTCTACTCTTACACTCGAGTGCATATCTGTGTGTGTGTGTGTGTGTGCGCGCGCACGAGTGTGAGAGAGAGAGAGTATGTGTGAGCATGTGCCACCTTTGCGTGTTGCTTGTCTGGAGGAGGAGGTGAATGAATTAAATAAATTGAAACTTGAATAGGATCTTTTTTTCTTTCTTATCCTTCGTATCCTTCTAATCTTCATTCACAGCATGTACTCCAACAGACCAATCTTCATTCATCAGCTAAACATGGCAGATAATTCCATTCTTAAATAAAAAACAGAACATATAATAATGTGTATTTATTTCTACATTGAATATGAAAAATAATTGGATTCAGGTGGTATTTATTTTTGTTTTTTTCCATGTCTCTTCCTTACCACAGACAGTCTGGTAGAGAGAAACAAAATTCAATTACTCTCAGACATTACATTTGAAACTTGCAGATATCAGTCGTGCTGTCAGAGGAGTGAAAGTTAATAAACAGTTTTTTTTTCTTCTATTTCTCCTGTGGAGGCATGCTAACTCTCTGACCTTTATTAAGGAAAGAGGATTTATTACTTTGCTTTTTAGTTCTTCAGTACATTTCTGCTACATATTCAGCGCATATTTTGACCTTGGTAATTCGATTTGTGTAATCACGGGACTGTGGAAGCATTTAAATCAAAACTTCTGTGCCAATCAAACGCGTTCTGCAGACGCCTGGGTGGAAATTAATCAGCCTCGGTGATATCTGAAATCAAAAATAAGCCTTTCCTCGTCAGTCTCATAACAAGAGAGCAGAACTAAGGCAAATTGAACAGAAAGAAAGACAGGAAGACTGGGCATGATAGCCGGTGTCTGCCACAAAATACAACGTGTTTGCTAAACGGGATCAGTGGAGGGTATTCACTTTGCCCTCCTCTGCTGAAAGAATGATTTTGGCTTATAATTCCAGTTCTTTTCCAGTTCTTACCCAAAACCTACAACACTTTCCAGCTACATAATACATATTTGTACATATGCGTATAATGCTGAAGCCATTCAGGGTACCTTTCTCAGCAGTGCCCTACTTTATATTAAAACCTGCAACCATCTGGTTATGAATGTTGATCGAGGTTATGATTAATGCTGAGAGTTATGATGTTGACCCTGTTAATGAATGGTGGTGACGAGAGGATTTTGCAGTAAGAAGATTCGGGGGCATTCAGTCTCACCCCTGGGACATTCTGGGGACAGGTATTTGTTGCGATATGGAGTTGCAGCTGAACTGAGAAGGGTTTAGTCAGTGAACACAAACTATTCAGCGTCAAGCTAAAATCGTTTCTTACCCGCCAATACTCTTCCCTTCAAAAAACACATGAAGTAACAAAAAAAGTCTATCAGAAGTTTACTTTAGACGAAACAAAACACTAAATCACAATGGAGGCAATTTCTGGGTGCCAGACTGTGCTCTTTGGTCCTCTCTTCGCTCCGTGGGTCTCGCAACACGTCAGCACTGAGAGAGGGGCGCTGTCAGCTGGTGCCCCTCCAGTCTCACTTGAATGAACTTACGTTGATTTTCTTCTCCCATAATGCCGCTCTCTCACTACAGACACGCAGAGGACTGAGGTGAAAGGCAATCGATTGGTCTCCGCTTTTCACAGCTTGTTCCTTTCACGGCGGGATGCTTTGAAATGAACGAGCCAAGTGGCAGTTCAGGGTTGTAAACAGAGTGCTTTTCAAATGGCCGATGATTTTACAGCCATTTAACCCTAATTGGCTGAATGTGAGGAGCTAGCGCTTCGTCTCAGCTGAAGGCAATTATCTGAACATTTCGAGAATTACATTCAAGTATTTTTTTTTTTCATTTCATCATTTCTAAAAATACAGGCGGTTTGATCTCTGGAAAAAAAAAGTTTGCAGATGATTGGTTGGCCTTTGCGTTTTAAGAGTTGTTGGGACTTTATGTTCTTTTAAACAGACTGTGACAGTATTCCCGTGTGGATGTTTTTCACTGGGAATGACTACGTTTCCAGCAGAGGTACAGGAGCCAACTCTCGAGAATCAGTGCAGAAAACCAGGGCAAGAATCTGAATGGAAACAGATGTTACTGGCATTTAGCTGAGAGTGTCAGCTACTGAAATTCTTCTCCCCTCAAGAAGTTTGAGTGCATAAGTGTTGAGTGCACTGTGCTTTTGCAGAAACTGCAAAAAGAATCAAAGCCCATGTTTGTGCTGTTGCAGAATTAACTGTAAATGTGTTTAGTCAACAGTCAACAACAGTCATTATTAAACTGACACTTGACGAGTTGGCTACAGCTGTACCATAACAGGAGGAAGATATCTCTTTAAATATCTCTTTTCTTACTCGTCTGTGTTCATTTGGGCCTGAACAGCACACGGCTGTATGAGATTTATGTTAAACGCGTTTTGAAGAACCTTGCCTTTTCCTTTCATAAATCAGTTATCCGTGATGCCTCCAGTCCAGCTCAGCGTAGAGACTGCGCTGCCTCTCTCTTCCCCCTCGGCTGTGTAACAGCTTTGCTGTTGTTTGAGGTGAACTTGAATTAAGTGGAGGAGCCGCATGCTGTGTTGCTACACATTAAGAGACCGGTGTAAGTCAACAACTCGCCTGTCTTCCTCGCAGGGTTTCCCGCTCAAGGAGACTCCACTGTCTGAAAGACAGGATCTGGACTTTTCCGTGTCCTTGACAAAAAAAGAGGAAAAAAAGAAAGGAGTGAGTCACACTGCCAGTGTCTCTACAGTCATTCACACTTTGAGTGGCCCTTTCCAATCCTTTACTTATGCACTGTGTATTTGATGAGCTGGGAGTTTAATCAGCCCGAGGCGCTGGCACACTTTAGGTGGCTAATTCCTTTTCTTTTCACTGTATTCCAAACTTAAAGAGTCTACAGCACAGACTGTGCAGCCAGAGAAGTATTGATGACCGATAAAATCACAGAAAGTGCAGGAGAACGGAAACAAAGATCTGTCATTAACCCAAAACAGTCACCAATTCACAAAGCCCTGCTTCTGGAGGACACTGCAGTAGGACTGATAATGATGGCTGGTGTCTGGAGCAAAGTCTGTGAAAAGTCCACTCTTCTGACACGGTGAGGACAGAGGTGACCTTTTGTAGTTTCTGACTTTAGATCTGGCACTCATAACTACGTGATGAAGATGGATGGAGAACACTACAATGCCTTCACAGTAACAATACTGGATTTTTTTTTCCCAGGCAATAAAACGCTTTAATTGAAGCAACAAAAGCAGCACTTCAGTTTGAGACTTTCAACAGCTTCTGGATGTAGCTGGAGCTTCTTTTTTATCTCACAGGGGGCTTGGAAATGGATGTAACCTTTGCCGAAAATAGCATGGCATTCACGTTAAAATAGTGACGAATGTGTCTGTGCAAGGGGAAGATATGTGGGCAAAATCATCCATGAAACAGCAGTGAAAGAGGGGAGAAAGGAGATTTGACGTGATTTAAGGTCCTTCTCCATGCAGAGGGAGCACTGGGATCCATATGAATTAGGTCTGATGCAGCGTGGCCTCAGATTTATGTGAAAACCCGCCACAGGGGGGCTGTTCCAGCAAAACCTTTGCTCAAAGAAACCACAAGTCAGCAGAAGTTAACTGATGTGAAAGTGCTGCAGCACTCCCTGTGTTCGGCTATTTTAAAACAGTCGGTGGGCCTGAGGGAGGGGGTAGGGGAGTGGGGGGGTATGGGGGAGGTGCAGGGGTAGCTGAGGGTACTGCAACACCTGTGACTCCAGAGGGACAGAGCCTGTATAGGTGGTGCTGCCCTCTGGTAGATTTATTTCACATCAAAAATCGCTTAAAAAGTAAAGTACATTCACTTAAGCATAATTCATTATGCCTCATTCCAGTCTATTTAAAATTTTATTTTCTTTATTTTATGTGACATGTCAGCAGGAACATGATGTTGCCTTTTAAATATCTCATATTTCTGCACTACTCCAACTGTGCTCCCGCTTCTGAGCCGAGTTCAATAATGCAAACATTGATAGATGGCCAACAACCTCTCTTTTCTTCTGTTAGCTGTATATTCAGCTCAACCGTTTACTAACATAAGCTAGCAGGTTGAAAGCATAGTCCACAGCAAATAAAAATGGCAGTTGGATTGACTGAAATGGCTTTATTTGCGGGTTTAAAATAGGTGCAATGTCAAGGCTTGGATTAAAAGAGTTGTGTTTTGTATACTTATTTTGCTGGAGCAAAGCAAACTGCACACCATGCACCCTGCTACATATTTATTGTACTCTGGCATTTCACAGCTGAGCAGAAATAACATATTGCCTTATGACATGCTTTTGACTAAAGTTATAGCTAGGTGGGTATGTTTTGAGAAATTGTTCAAACTGGGAAACTACTGTAGATAGAGAGCAACAGACTATCGACAAAGAGTTTGCATCATTACTCCTAAATGCCCCTCCCACCCCCTCCAACCCCCGCCCCTGACTGGCCTTTGGCATTTTTTTGTTGGCTGTTCCTTCCCTTCAGCTAGCCTGAAACCCTAAGAGTTGTTTTTTTTTCCCCTCCAAGGATTCTTCGCAGAGCTTTGAGACATGAGATTTGACCTCGAGCATGTAGATGAGACTTGGTTAAAATTATCTGACAGTATTTGGAGTTTTTAGCCCCTTATGCAACATTATTTTGGAATTGCCAATTGTGCATGAGTCTCATCTCCCTGCAATGACCTCTTCTCTCATGCAGTGGCTGTGAGGCAAAACAAATGCAATCCTCTGATACACTGACGCAGACAGTCAACAGCAGCACAGCCGAGCTACACGTCGTACAGCGCACAATAACCTCTGCACTCACACAGGGGCTCGGAGGCCGGACGAGAGGTGCTACCCGGCTGATGTAACCAAAGCATCACGTATGAGTCGCAGGGTGCCTGACAGTGATGAGAGGAGGGCACCCTGATGGGCCTACCCAGCCCGGTTCCTGGCGAGACAAAGCCAATTTTACCACCAATGTAGGCATCACCGGCTGATGACACATCTAGGATTGAACCCAAACCGTAGAGCCTAGCTTGCCCTCAAGCCAGGCGCCTTAACCACTGATCCTCTCAGGAGCCCCGGAATTTGGAGTTTTAATGCTCCACAACATAACATGTTTAATGACATCATACCATATCCCTGAGGGGGTGGTAAATTAAACAGGCTTTCCTACAGGAAGTTGATCTTCTTGGTGTGTCATGTTGACAGTGCTTCCTTGATGCTCTGTTTTTTTTTTTGAGCATCATCTTTGAAAAATGTTCTTAAAGAATTCTTACACAATTACACTGCACTTAATAATACTACAGAATTCATTGAAATTAAATATTGTTCTCAAACAACTGATAGAATGTTTTTTTTTTGTTTTTTTTTCCCTTGGTTTTCTTCCTCGTTCAACCTCTCTATGGATCTCATTAACAATCAGTAGAAATGTGTTATTGTGAAGGCCCATGTTTTCGTTGTTTTGTTTTGTGTTTTTAATGCCATGATTCATGTTCTCGTTTTGTTTCCAGAATTAGTCATGGTTGTTGTATTTATGTGTGGATTCCTAGGAGGCGAAGATGGACCGAGGAATAAGTGTGGCTTGTGTGGCTGTAATCCATGCTTCTGTTTCCCCCTGTCCCTCAGTGGCATTCTGCTGATGAATGGGCCTGCACTTCTGAGACGGTGCCCTCACTATGGGAGTTCTTTTTCTCCCCCAGCCTAAGGCTGTTACCTTTTTAAAGGGTGTTTAAAGTCAAATTCTTGTGACGGACCCACAAGCTTCATTGTAACAATGGAAGCTGCACATTCCAATAACTTCAGCTGTCGGTGAGGGACACCTTGAGCAGAAGAACGCAGTAATAATGTTTTACCACTAGGGCAAGAAAACACCAGAAACAGAGACCCATTGAACCGGGCCTGTTTGGTTCTTTGTCTTCAAAAGACTGGTTTTATCCAGAGAAATGCCAGCATTACGCTGATTGATTTGGATTCAAAATTCAATTATTTTACAGCGAAGCAGCCGAATTGGAGAGGCGTGGGTTGAATATTTGATTGCCTGTGTCATCGCCTCACTCTGATGGAACGCAACTAAATTAAAGCCGAGGTGTAATTGCAGTCAGCAAGCACCGAGCTCGCGGAAGAAGGGAAACAACCCCCAATGCTTCTACTCTTGCAGTTTAGCAACTCACACTCCTGCCAAATTCCAAGCTGAAAGTGTGATGAACGAAACATCTCATTGACTAGACAGTTTCCAACAGAGAATGTTGCACATTCATCAACAGGGGACCTTGATAATTAAATTACAAACGATGGCTCAACCTCTACAAATCAGTGGGACTAATCACTCATTCTTACAGTTTTCTTCCCTGCTTGTTATTACAGAACTTGAAAAGGGGCTATTTCCTGCTGTCAAACCATAATATTTCATATTTCATTTATGTTAGGGTGAACCTGAAAAACATGAATGAAAATTCACATTTTTTAAATTTCTGTTTTTATTACTATATTATTAACATCGGACACTACATTATGTATTATACACCTTTTAACAAATGGAAAAAATTAAATGTCTTAAAAGTTAAATTATTCATTGAATATTGAATTAAATAACCTGCTGTTATTTATTATTAGTTTATTATTATTCATTATTAGTTTACTTATGTATTTATTTACCTTTGGGGGGAAACAGGTGAGGGTCTCCAGCTTTCCTGACATACAGTGTTACTCTGTGCAGAGTCATTCACAGGATCCTCCTCCACACTGATGCCTCCTGGACAGTGGGGTCTCAGTGTCAATTGGCTTGTCAGGCAGGGGTGTGTGATGATCCCCATGACTGAGCTGACACATAAATGTCTCGGAGCTCAGGGCAGAACACCTGACCCTGCAGTAAATCTGTCTGAGGCTTGCTGTGAAACGTATCCAGTTATGCCCGGACAGCGCAAAGGTGTCTGCCGCGATCGATCACCTGGGCAGTCTGATCGCCAGTGTTCCGTAAGACGGCACGGGACACTCTGCCCTGGGCTCACATCTGCTTAGCCTCTCTCTGAGGGCCATGCACACACTGGAAAGCTGACCACCACCGAACAAGAGGAGGCTTCAGCCAGTCACAGCCCAGCAGATTTGGACATTTGTTTTGCAAGGTGAAGGTAGATGTGAAGAGAGTGAGAGAGTGCTCAGTGTCTCCTGTTGTATATAATCTCTGAGCTCAGGAGACTGGAGAGGGCACTGTATTCTTTCCCCTCCCTTGCCCTGGTACAGATGGTACTAGACAGGGTCCAGCAGAGGGGGTACCACCGCACCCTGATGACGCTGACCCCTGTCCGCTGTCCCCCACAGTGCTTCCACACCTATCCCCAATCCTGGTGTCCCTCCCCCTGTTGTGCTAACCAGGGGAACCCCCCATCCACCCAGACCAGGCTGAGCTACCGGGCAAACCTTTAGCACCTGCAGGGCTGAAACCTCTCTCCCTGAGAGTCGCCTCCCCGTCGCCCCAGCCTCAGAGAGCAGGACAGCTTCTTGCAAGATGTCACAGGATGCTTAATGTTGTGTCCCAAAAATGCAACTTGTCACCATCCACACCACCTCGGATTTCCAAGAGAAAGAGGTGACGGTTCTGAAATTATATAGGAAGGGACCCTTTCCAGATCACCCCCCCCCCCCCCTCCAAATTTCTGTTATTGAGACCACTGAGATATTATGCCTCTCTGATATTAACAGGGAGAGGCTGATGAAAAATGAATGTTAATGTTGTGGCTGTACTTTGCGTCCCACATAAACCAAGCAATTCTTGCTGCTCGCATTACCATGACAACAACTATTTGTGGAGCTGAGAGCTAAACACAGTTTGAGGTGACTTTTAAACAGTGGCCACCCAATCTATTTTTAAATGCTGCTGCCGTCTAATTAGCGAGCCTGCTATCTGCATGTCTGGGGAGAGGTGCTGCGAGGCTGGTACTGTGCTGCAGACTAACATTTGAAGAAAAAAATGGTGGATGGATGGGCTATTCACGCCTAATGTTGTGTCAATAGGAGTCAGACATGAGAAGTATGAATAACTGCCTCAGAAGTGTAAACTGAAGCAAGGGGCCAAAGCATTTGGCACAAAAAGATGTGCATTATTTTGAAAAAAGGTACATCAATAAAGAACAAAAACTATGCAATAAATACAAACTGCAAAAGGGTAAAGAATAAATCAGGAAATAACACATCTAATGCTTTCTTTGTTCTCGGCCCTTTATTGGATGCATTTTTCTATTTTATCAAATCTTTTTTTGTGCCACTACTTTGGAAGAATCACTATCAGCTGGGAATCGCTCTCTCTCTGGCCTCTTCAGGCTCGCAGTAAATTATGCTCATGCCCGGTTTAGCAGCGATGCTTCAAAGGAAGCAAAGCGGCAGAGTCGGGGGATGGACTTGTTATCTGAAACAATTACACCAGATCCATGTCATTCAGAGATGAATCATCCTACTTCACAGGAGAAGCGGACGGCCTTTCTAGGTTCTGAAATGGCAAAAATGAGAAATTCAGCAGGAAATGCAACTGCCATTAAATTTCAGATTCAGTGCTGTATATGTGGCATTCAGGGCTTAGAAGCTAAACAAACTTTTGCTATGATACTCAGCGTACAGTACAGTTACCTTGAGGAGTGTGAAGATGTCCAGAATGTGTTTGTGCTCCAAAATGTTCATTTGGACAACTGGAAAATTAGAGGTTGAAATGCACCATAAGATCAGTGATAACCAATGGAACATGCACAGAAACTGAATGCATGTTTAAATTAACTCAATTAACTGTCATCCTCAAGCAGAGACTAGCACAAAGAGGAAATTAATTAGCTATTAAACGGTGGCTTTAATGTATGAATGCTCCTAGATATGTTGAAATGGATAGACAAAAAAGGCGAGCAGGGACATGTTGTAGATGCTAATAAAGTGTGAGTGCATTTCAGATGAAGACAGACCAGGCTGCACCAGCCGACAGTGATGTTCCGTGATCGATATGATGTTGGCAGGCCAACGGGCAGGAGGAGGTGAGAATGCGGTGCGAAGGGGCCTCACCTCACCTCTGTATTCGCAACGTCTTCATTCACAGCTCTCATGCCTGTTCTGGCAGTTATGAGAAATCTCTGTGAGTTTTTTGGGTCGGGGGGGGGGGACAGCCTGGTATGGTAGGTCATCAGTGTTTGTCAACACACATTAAGTCATTCAGCAAAAATGAGATTCTGCAAGGATAATAATGGATTACACAAAACAGATGGTTGTGCTCGTTACACTGGCCTCGCTTGCATTAATTAACATACTCGGGCTAAACCTGACCTGCTCTCAGAAGCGAGTTGTTTTCTTTCAGCGGTTTTGATGAGTGGCTTGTTTACCCTTTTAAATCTCGCTTCCTTTAAAATATGACGGAATCACAGACTTTCTTGAGAGAATACTACAAGAGTAGAGTCAAGAGGAAAAAAAAACAGGTGAATTTACATTTCTTTAATTGAATTTGGTTATACTTTCATAGAGGGAGAAAACTCCACAATGTCATTTTATTTAACACTGGGTAACATTTATTATATATATTTTAACCACTTAGTAGATGCTCTTATCCAGACCAAGTTGCAAAGGTTAGAATTCGTACATGTTATCCATCAGAGAGCTGGATGTTTACCAAGGGCATTGCGGCTTAAATACCTTGCCCAAGGGTACAACAGAAATGAGCCAACAGTGATTTCAATTGTCAACCTTTGGGTTACGAGTCCTGCTCCTTCACACCATACCACACCGCTGCATGTAACACGTTCGCGTATTCAGTTTTCACTCATCCACAGCATTAGGGGATGGATCTGAGGAAATAGCCTGAAGTCTGTGACTTTACCCCGAGCCAGTGAAGAGGCTGTACCATTTAAAATTGCTACTTGCAACATGCTCCTGTCACCTGTTCAGACAGGCACTGTTGAGCAGGTCAGGGAGTTTGAACATGAAGCTAATAGGTAATTATATGTCAGTCATTTGGATCTACAGCTCTGAAACCAGAACTACGAAACGGTAGGAACTGCTTTCAACCAAATTTAGATTTTTTTATGATATTAATAATAAAATAAACTATTTATGTTAACTACAGACACGAACTGAGCACAACATTCTATTGTCATCTGTCATAAGCGTTCTGAGCCTGTCTGCAAAAGCAATGTTCTTTAACCGCACGCTGCGCGATGTCTTTTGCCTCGTCTTGTGTGTGGTATGATTTACACAGTGAGACTTTCACTTCCTGGAACAAAGAGGATCAGAAGTATTAGCTGATACAGTGTGATAATAAGGGTGTGTGCTGACGTGGTGGCCTCTGCTCACCATTTTACAGTGCCACCTTTCTCTGCTTCTCCAGACACTAAGTCAATCTGCAGTCAGGCTTATTCAGTGTTTACGGCCATATCCACCAGGGGCTCGTTTCGGAATGAAATTGCCCATATGGGCGTGTGATGGGTGGGACCATGGGACTAATAACAGTAATACATTAATCCATTACAGGTGGGCCCAGTTTTTGCAATGTGTACTAAGATAACATGCAGTAAACCACTGCTGAACACAGGAATGAAGCTGAATTTCTCTCTAAAAAGCCAAATGTATATGGGGTTTGAGTGAAATATTCATAAGACACTGACACGGTGTAAATAGGTGTTGTTTTAAATATTCTGTGCTGTGTGTTTATGTTCATTTTGCTACAGGGCAAGTGGAACAGCACACACGCTCAGAGCTGCTCCTCACAGGTCCATAACGAATTACAAACGCAAACAAATCCCTGACAGGGAAAAATCTTTCTTGCCTTTTAAGAGATTTTTGTTTTGCTGTGGCTCTTATTCTCACTCATTCTCATTAGTGTTTGCTGCGGTGTTGATTATAGTCTTTCACTTGTTTCTACCTGACAACCAGCATTTTGAGGTGGAATACATGAGGAGGCATGGGATGGCTAAAATAATAAAATGAATGAGGAATTAATAAATACAAAAAGACCATGGCGAACCTAGCTGGAAAGGGCATATGGCTTGTCTTTCTGCACACAAGGTGTTCTGGTCTGTGATTGGCAGTGTCAGGTATCTGCACCAGTTGGAGCTGGATCTGAATCAGCAAAACATCGCCTTGATTGTGGAAATTAATGCAGGAAAACAGTGGAAGCATGAGCACAGTCCCTTCTAATTTACATTCATTTACATACAATTCTATCTCTCTGTGACAGAAGAAACGGATATCAGAAAGTCTGTTCTGAGAAGAACACAGACATTTAAAAGGAGGAGAGTTATTCAGCAGGATGTACTACTGTGCGCACTTTTGTAAGTCGCTCTGGATAAGAGCATCTGTTAAATCACTCAATGTAATGATAGATCATTCATTTAAAGGCATGGTAAAACACACACACATACACACACACACACACACACACATACACGCGCGCGTGCACAAACACACTGCCAGCATTGCTGAATAGAGGGTACATATTAAGAAATTAAATCTGAATAATGTAGATCAAAGAATTAGTCATCAACAGAATCATTAATCAACTAATTGATACAGCTGTAATGTATGGTGCCCTGGCTTTGTGTGGATGTCATGTTCTTATGTGTGCACGGTAGGACGTTGCGGAGAGAGTATCCCCCCTCCCCACACCCCTTTATTCAAAGTAAAAGGGGGAACCAAATGCATCTCGCCTGGGGGCAGTTCTATATCAGGGATTAGAACAGTGTGAGGTGCAATGAGCCAAATCAGTATATAATGAACGTGGATCTGATTCGCCACAATTCCCCTGATTGGCAGTTGGAAATATAGGGTAGCTCGTAGCCCATTTAATCTACTCTCGGGGGAGATAAACAACCCATTTTCACTTGGCTTTGTTGTACTTGGCATCCATGCTCATTTTCTTTATGCGTGTGCACATGAGCGTGTGCACTTGCGTCCTCAACTACACGCCACTACAGACGGAGTCCCGGCAACTGCATAGGCACCGGCATTCATATGCTTCTCATGGACATGAGACAAAATTACTAAAATGCAACATTATTGCTCTATCCCATGAATCCCTGGGCAGCAGTGTGGCATGGAGCTGGATTTGTAAGCAGGAGTCTGCAGGCTGGGTCTAGCTGAGACACTGCTGTTAAGCCCTGGAGTGAGGTCTTCCACCGAACAGTATCTGTAAGGAGGAAGGAGAGTAAGCTATGCATAGCATTGTGGGTAAGGGAGACTGCCCGGAGGGACATATGTTGTTCAGAAAAAGTGTGGGTTATTTTCACATTGTAGCAGTAAGGTCATATTGTGTTGCATATATTTCCAGACAGCTTATCCTGGCCATGAAAGGACATAATTCAGCAATATATTCCTGCACTCCTTAAACCAATAACACTGTCAGAACTGGGGTGGCTCTGTGTTGGAAATTAAGACCACAGTTTGCTAAATCAAGTGCTTACGCAGTCAGGTGCTAGAGCTCTCCTGCAGAGTGCCCCTTGGCTATCCCTTATCCAGCTGGTCAGTGCTGTACACCGTGGTGATACTGGCATAGTGTTTGATTAGAGGCTGAATCCAGGGCCCTCTCTGCACTGTGAGAAACGCTTTCTGTGAGGAGACCTGAGAACAGCAGAAGAGCCTCATGAGTAATCCCCCGCACCAAACAAGGCCTGTGGGTCTGCTAATGCCACAGGCAGCTGAGGCCTCTTTAGGAGAACTCTCCCATAAGCTGACATGTGCTTCAGCCATGTTGAGTTAGTTTGTATTTATTAGTGTTTACAATAATACATGTCTGCAATAGGACAAGGGTTTTTTTTTAAAAAGCCTGCGAGTTTGTGACGTTTGGCAAGTGCTGTGGAGGATTTGTTGAGCATGTACATGAGGAGTCAGAGCTGGGGAGGGTAATGTATGGATAATGCTGAATTTCATGGCTGCCTTCAGGGAAACTTGGATAATCCTTCCGTTGATACTTTTTTTTTGCTCTGAAATTGCTTGTGTGCAGAAACCCCGCAAATCCAAGCTTGTTACGGTGTGTAGAGTTTTGACATGGTTCTGCCATGTGGATAAGCATAGGATGTCTGTGCTACTGTGGGGGAGAAGACTTTCGGGTTGGGACGTTCCCTCGTGGCTGTGGTTTCGGTCTGATTCACAGCTGTGGCAAATCGAACTGTTTGCACGGATCTAGGAGACTGAGTCATTACACATTTATTAACCAGCTGAAACCCAAGACATACAAAATTCATGAAAAATGTATATCAAAAAAAGAAACAGTCTTTATGGACCAAATCAGCAAGAGTCAATATCTCAGTGTTTTCCAGCATACAGTTACCCACTAAAAAAAAAAAAACAGAAAACCATAGCATCAAAACAATACATGTATCCCCTCTGCTACATATATGAAGCATGAGAAATGTGAGCCAGGGATAACTCTGATTGGCTGGAGGTCCTTCTCAGGTGTAATATTTCCATGATGGTGGTATGAAAAAGAGGGCATATAAAGGCACTAAGATTATCAGACATTTGGAAATGAGAGCAAATTATGTCCACTTATTTGACATTACTGGAATTTAGCAGACACTCTTATCCAGAGAGACTTACATTAATTACAGGTTTTTTACATTTATACAGCTGGATATTTACTAAGGCAATTGTGGGTTAAGCACCTTGCCCAAGGGCACAGCAGCAGTGTCCCCATGGGGAATTGAACCTGCAACCGTTACAACCGTTACCGGTTACAAGTTCTGTTCCTTAGCCACCATGCTACGCTGCCGGACTTCGTCTGAGGCACAGTAGCGTGAAGCGGAGCTTGATGTGACAGATTCAGTATTCCCTGACGATATGTTATGCAACAGATTTTCATTACAGCGGCAGTAGCAGGCGGGAAAATGTGTTACATCAATCTCCTTCTGGCCTCACACTGTGAGTGGTGTGGGTGACGCAGACTTCTTCCCCAAGCTGTTCTTTCGTTCCACTCTAAACAGGTTACATAGGGGGCGTGTGTGTATCTGAAGGCTGAAATTGGACAGTGTGTGTGATTGTACAGTCTATTTCATCAAGCTTGGTGATGTAGAGTAGTGCTAATTCTGATAGGAGTGTCCTGATAAAGGGCTCTCTAAGGGCACTGTCAGTTTGCCAAGTTAGAGCCAGACAGTCTTGATCTGTTAGGCAGCCAGCGTGGGCTGAGGTTTTCCTCAGTTCTGTCTTGTTTCCTAGAGCTGTTTACTCATGTAAAAATGTTAAATATTTTAAGATTTCAAATGTGTATTTTGAGCGGATTTTTAAATTAGTTATATGCGCATGTAACATTTACAGTGTTCAGGTCCCCTGCGCTTCCTAAATGTGTCCAACAGGCTCTGAATGGCTGGCATTTCAGAGGCTTTTCATGGCATTGCTGTGAGCCTGTCAATTCTCCATGTCTCAATGCAAACATGTTGTACACTAGAATCATGTTTCTGTTCACTCTCCAACAATTCACAGGATAAAAATACACTTCCTGTCAGATTCCAAGAGCCAAACAGAAGAAATGTATGGCAGTGTGTGTGTGTGTGTGTGTGTGCGTGAGTGTGTGTGTGCGTGCGTGTGTGTGTGTGTTTCAAAATACATGTAAACACTTCAATATTTCAATAACATTTCTTATTTTTAAATTGACCCAAAGAATGTATTTATTCATAATACGTCCATATATTTAAATACAAATTGTATGTGAAATGTATGTATATATTACAATCTAAACCATATATTTAGAAATGCACATTGATTACAATGTATTTAACATTGTGCTTGTAATGCCATATATTACAATGTATTTATTTTCTGTAAGGTATTATACCTTACAAATTCAACCCTGAAGACCTGGCACTATTACTTAAGTTTGAACTTAAGGAATTTTCAGCTTTTCGAGCATGGGCATGAAAGTAATCAGTGGATTTTTCTGTGTTGGGTTAATGGAATTTTTCAAAAGGACAAAGCACACACACACACACACACACACACACACAGAAATGACATAAAATTCCAAGAAAAATATGGTGCCATCTTTTTGTGTGGAAACACGGTGTGACCTGTGAGCAGACAGCTTTGTAGGTAACGATACAATAGCTGGACCAGAAAGCAATTTACTGCACCTGGAACCAGTTTGGAGGTTAAAAAAATATAATCACCTCCAAAAGAATCATTAATAACACAGTGCAACGACTTGATTCAGAATGTTTTGAAAAGTCCTTTGGATATTCATGTCAACTCAAAAAGCAATTACAGAGCACCTTTGCTCTTTGATGCTGCTAAGCCTCTGCGCTGTGTTACTGCCTCATAAAAGCAGCCTTTAATCTCAGCCAGAGCAATAACACTCCGATAAACAGGGACCAAGACTGTCAGCCATCCAGCAAAGATGCTTGACAGCTGTTCTCCTGGCCCTGCTAAATGATTTCTTTGTACTCTCAAGGCAGGACTTTGTGGGATATAATTGGAAAGTAATGGAAGGTCAGGGGATGTGAGCACAGGTTGGGTAGAAAAAGCTGCCCTCAGGTGTAGTCTGGATAGGAGGTAAACACACCTGCCATTTAGCACATCAAGAAATGAGAAAGGGAGGCAGGGCAGCTGGAGGGGTCATTGTCCGTTTGGGTTTGGGCTGGACGTTCTGAACCATCACCATGCCTCCAGGCGAAGCTAAAATAAACATCCAGCACTGCATGTTTTAACACATGGGTTTGTAGCTTTCAGAGCTGCTGCACAAACATAGAAACGTTTGAAAATGTGCATCAATGCCTAAAAAGTTTAACAAAACCAAATACAAATTAGTACGACTTACTTTGAGGTGGAGTAATTGATCCTTAAGTTGTAACAACCACTTTTACACAATAGCTCTAAATGCGCATGAGTTCACCAGAGGGAGAGCTGAAAGTTCATCATCAGCAGGAGAGACTGAACAAATTCAGTATTATTAAACACAAGGATATGATTTTTCTGTAAACTTCTTCACTCACAGTAAACCTGAATGGAAAATTAAGGCGTATTACTTTTTCCACTTTCCAGACAGTAGAAATTGTACTATTAAAGGCATAGCACACTGTGGTTAGACTGAACTGCCTAAACAACACAGTGTAAAAAAAGTACCGCACAGGCCAACTCCAAAACTGTGGTTAATTTGTGTCTGTGGACTCCATTTCCCAGAAGGCTGTAGGTTGCATGTAGTTGCTCGTCAACTCCCCCTGAATGGGCTGCATTTCCTGGGAATGTCTCAATAGCCCAAGAGTTAATCTTTTTGCTCATTTGAGGGAGAGCAAGCGAGGTGGGTGTGGCAATGTAAAGCTAACCTCTGCCCATTCGCCTGCTTGTGCCTGTCTGTGATTCCTAACACCTCTGCTGGCCGTGTGACCGTTTGACTCCAGCATCAGGTACACCTGCAGTTTATCATGTTCACTGTGACATCAGCTACACCTGCTGTAAGCTGGTTCATATCATAAGCAATTACTGGCTGGATGACAACATGCTGCATCTCCTCAGAGACAAGAAGGCAGTCAAAAATGAACCTTGACCTGCAAACCATGAGAACATAATTCATTAAGTTAAAACTAATTTCTTTACCATAATTATGGAAATAGATAACTGTTGCAATATGTGAATAATTATGTTGACAGGTACTCAGATTAAATCAAAGGATTTATTGAAGCTTGAGCTTTAGTAACACGTGGTATATGAGATGTTGATGATAACTCAAGTTTAAGGAAGCAGTTCTATTTTTTAAATTAGATTAAAATTTCAGGCATTAATTCAAATTGAATCATACTAAACTCGGCATGAACACATTCATTATATGAATCCATTAATTTTTTTTCACCCAAATGCACACTTTTATTTCTCAAACTCCCAGCACCTCAGAGATGTGTCCCCTGACTGTGTGATCTGGTCAGTTAGTCAGAGGTCAGACACAAAGCATCAGCTAAAAATATCATATTTCTGTATGAGGACTTTTCAGCAACACAGATTGAAAATCACACAGCAGTGAATGTGAAATCACAGCAGAAATCAGAAATGAGGCTAGTTTACTCTCTACCTTCAACAGGGAGTGCCTGCTCCAAACTCATGTCTGAGGCACTTCAGTTCAGCTAGGATACAGTATAAGTCCTTTCATCATGGATGCATGCTAGTAATCATTGCAATCTCACAGGCAGCACATAAAAGGAAAATGGCATAGCACCCTTTACAATCAAGAGAAAACACAAAACCAGACTACATGCGGAAAGCTGAAAAAATGTGCCCGTGACACCCTGCCAAAGGCGCTCATTCATGGGAGACATGTTTCTGTTGAGTGTAAGAACTATTGTATTAGGGAAACACATTTTGAATCAGGCGTCGATCAGGGCAGCCTCTCTCTGAGGTCTTAATGAACAGCTCTGCTTGTTCGTTTGCCATGCAAATTCTGCATTGGACTCCCGAGCAGACATCTGTGCTAGTGGGGAAGGGGTGGAGGGTGGGGGGTGCTCAAACCCCTGCAGTTTTGGTCCTAAAGTCAGACGTGCTCTTTACTGCCAGATGAACTATTGCTGATCTATGCCCATCTTTGAATTTCACCCCTACCCTCCAGAAAGTGCGTCAATAGGGCAGTCAGGTGAAGCATTCTCTCTGAGTGCAGAGCCCCATGGTCTGGGCTGAGGACCAATGGTATCATCAGCTGACAAAATCTGGGCCATTTCAAAAAGGGAGGGGGGTGAAAAGAAAAAAAAGATGGAATTTGATCCTGTAAATATAGATTCTGGCTTAAAAAAGACACTGTGTGTAGAAGCTGTGTCTGTCTCATTTTCGAGCAAGGCTAGGTGAACAAGGTCCCGCCAATGCAGACTCTGACTCAGTTTCTTAAGAAACATAAAAGGTTTTGGCAGGAACACTGATATTTTCGTCCAGCAGAGAGAATCGATTCGAGAGCCTGGTGGTGCTTGTTTGGTTCTTTTTGTTTTTCTGTACAGCCGTGTCCCACACTGAAAGGATGCACTCTTCTGAAGCAACATTTTCAGCATCTGCCATCTTAAGTACTGTCCCAAACGGGAGGCTTCAGGAAGGGACCCTTTTCACTCATAAGAGGGAATTAGGCAGATACAGCCGATGTGTTCTTTTTCAGAACAGGCAGAAACCGGGAACCGGGAAAATCTATATACCTATGTATGTATCCGTGTGGGGTCAGTTGGCAGATAGCTGTTTACCAGTTTGATAGAATTCTGGTTGACCAGGTAGAGCTGCTCTCCATGAGTATATCCTAAAGACTTTGAACATGATAAACATTAAACAGCACTTCATATTGGTGCATTTTCTTTTTCTTTTTTGTTGTTGTTTAAATTAATATATATTTTACGCAGCGTTGATCTGAGGATCTTTAAAACGCAATGAGCAGGGGCCTGGAACACATGTTTATTTGTACTCATTAATTAGGGAAAATAAGTGATCCATTTCAATAATTTAGAAATTTCCTTTCCAAATCTTTAGCTGTGTTATATCTAATGGTTCTGTGAAATGACTGATACATTCACGTCTGTTTTTGACAACATCTGTTTTTTTATATTGTTTATGTGTGTGTGTGTGTGTGTGTGTGTGTGTGTGTATAGAATATGTTCTATGGCCCATACATCATATCTTATAAGAGCTTGTTTTTTGGGAAATTACAAATTATACAGGATTTACACAGTCCTGTCAGAAATAAATTGACGTAGCAAATGGTTTGAATTAATAACAACTGTAAGAAAAACATGAATAGACCTGAAAAGGACAAAGGAGGAGAAGAGTGCACAGAGGCACAGGAACGGCCTCACGAGCGTGGGGCCTGGCGCTCTGAGGACAGATGGTATTTTTCTCATTTCAGCTCTGCGGCAGTTGATTTGTGCCAGTATGAGCTATGATAACTGTGTGATTGAATTTATGCATAAGCAAGAAATCATTTCTTCATCTCTGCAGCCTGCTGCAAAGCGCTATATTTAATTTATGGGAGACTTGCAAAACGTGTTTCTGTTGAGTGCAAAACCCATTGCGTTAGAGAAATACATTTTGAATCAGGCATGGGAGAGGGCTGTCTCACTCACACCGGGGTCTTAATGAACAGTTTTGTTTGTTAGTTTACACTCCATGCTTGGAGTTAAGTCTTATCGAATGGAGGACTGTGCTATTTATTCTGGACATAAATTCACCTCCTGCAAATATACACGTTTTCATGGTGTTGATATTTCTGATATTCTTCTTGACTTCCTTGTATGTCTTCAACAAGATCTTGATGGAGGAAATATTTTAAAATGTGTACAGTATTGGCTTCTGGGCTGTTGATTGAGAGATGGGTCAAGGTTCTTTGACAAAGTAGTCATATCAGTCAAAAGCTTGAGCGATAAAGTAATTGAATAATGAACTAAAGGTAGAATTTATTACTGTCATAACTTTCACAATTGATTTTATTCTGTTATCAAGCTTTTAAGTCGGATAACTTGATCTGTTGAATTCAAAACACGCTGAAAGGACTCATTTAGGCTTTGGTTAAATAAGTATCTCTATCTTTACCATGAAAACAGTGGTAAAGTTTTATTGTCAATATTATTTTAAATGCTAGACTTACAAGTTACAAGGACTTTTTTAAAAAGCGAAAGAAAAGAGCGAGAGCATGTGAAATGGCCCCAGCTCTCAGACTGTCAAAAGGAATGAAAAAAACAAGCTGTGATATATAGAAGCCTCAACAGAAAATCAATAGGTGCTCCACCATCCACTATTGGCTTAGCAGGACATAGTGACCACCTCTTTGAGCTCTTGAAAGTGTTGGCAGGGCAGGGATTTAAAAGCATGGTGTGGGTATTTAAAGGCATGGTGCGGGTGTTTATAGGCATAGTGCAGGTATGTAAAGGCATGGTGCGGGTGTTTATATGCATAGTGCAGGTATGTAAAGGCATGGTGCGGGTGGTTTAAAGGCATGGTGCAGGTGTTTAATGTCATGGTGCAGGTGTTTAAAGGCATGGTGCTTTCTGGGTATGCTGTATGCAAGGTTCAGGTAATTTTCAGGTAGCAGGTTCAGATCAGATTTGGGTTTCACATTCAGGTTTGAGTTTCAGGTGCCCCACTTCGTCCATGACTACACCAATACAACCATAACATAATCCACAAACAAATGACAAAACATCACAGGAAGGTCACATTTATCTGTTACATTCAGCATGGTCAAAATCCCTTATGATTTCTCAAACAGTCCATTAGCTGCAATATCCCATTCAGCAAGAGCTGTCCAAGAAGCTCTATGCATGTGAGCCATGAGCTTCTCTAAGAGAATAATATGTGAATAGTTGTGTCAGGGTGCATTGTAGCTGATCAAAGGCTACACCCAGTCTTTAAGTAAAGTCTTTTTCACAGCGGTCATCACTGCAGTAAAGAGTCTTCTTGTGGGCAGGGTTAGATTCAGCTGGGAATCAACTACCCTGGGAATGAAAGAGGGACACTGATATTGAAAACTGTGTTTAACGTGTGTGCAACAGTCTCCCAAAATTTAGCGATTTTAGGATGTTCCCTGAATACATATGGGACGGGCCCTTGTTTCCCCAGGACTGGCAGACAGGCTAATCTGAATCTTAAACTGCGAGGGGTCATAACACGCAAGAGCTAATCTGAAATAAATGAGCTGATGTGCTGAAGTTTTTTGATGCGGTGTGGCAAAAAGTTTTTTTTTTTCCCAATAGATACCCAGTTTGGAGAAATACGCAAACTATTATCCCGTTTTGCTGAGTAAAACTATTAAATCACACAATGTCATTTTTACTGTTCATTAAACAGACAAAGCCAGTATTAGAGGTGAGATTGTAAAAACATCTTGGAGCAGGTGAGAATCCAGCGGAGCCTATGAAGAGATTCCAGTTGCGTGAAGGGCAGAGCAGAGCTGTAGACACAGGAAAGAAAGACGTTCTCTCAACTGAATATCCACCTTTCACTTCCTAAAAGAGAGCCTGCCAAAATCACTGAATGCATCGCAGAGTGTATCTATATATTATCAGCTGCCCAAGGAGAGTAAATACAGGGGTGAGCCAAATAAGACTCAGTGAACGCAGTGCAGAAAAACAATGAAAGAATCATTGCGCAATTATGACAAGCCAAACTTATGTTTGTCTAGTTAGTGCTGTGCCTTTACAGCACCATCCCATATACACATGGTTTTTTTGGTTATTTTAAAACTATATGCCTTAAGGGCAAAGCTTGGATAGGCTACTCTGTAGGAGACAATAAAGAAGTCGGAATGATATTTAAAGTTTTAAACATTACATTAAAGGGGGTGCGATAGTACATAAGGGTAAGGTGATGATACTTGGTGTGTGTATATATGACATGTACATAAATATGTATGTGTAGGCTGAAAAATAAGATGTTTTTTTCAAAATATGTCAAAAATGTAGCCCATCCCAATTAATATATATGCTAATACACTAAATTTCTTCCATTCTTACTGCACATCAAAAGCAAGAACAGCAGAGCAAAATTGTGTGTCTTTGCCACTTCAGCACTCATGAATGCTTTCTCCTTCACTTGCAGAATATTCTGTCTCTGGCTCCTGGCAAAACAAGTACTTCAGACTCACTTTGCTCCTGAGAATATTTTCCCCGTATGTAAGCAGAGAGGGAATACTAGAATAGAATAGAGTTCTGACGCTGTAAAAACATACACAGTGACAAATTAAAGTGCACAGCTTCCTGGCAGTGAACGCCCATGACTATGTCCCACTCTGATTGATGGACTGCACCAGAATAGCTAAGGTCAGTCGTGAACCAGACGAGCAGCACCTGGTCATGTTGCAATCCGCTCACTTCCTTAGCTCATGCCACTCTGAATCTCACTGCTGTCTTAATTAGTGCTGTTTCTTTTACCTTTGCTCCTGCCCAGTCAGCCGTTCAAAGGTTTTCAGACGCTGCCAGATTAAAGAAAAGGGCAGGGAAAATGGGAGATAATCAGGCATGGATTAAGGCGAAGGTGAGGCCGAAACAACTTCTCCTTGTTGAAAGTTGGCATTGGTATTCCTTTTTCCCCACCCTCCTCCACTCCCTCCCTTCAAGGTGAGGTCATCAAGGCAATTAGCTCCCTGCCTTTTAAACACAGTCACTTAGCTGTTTAACCAATTATTTATCACTTCATTACTCATTAGGAGTTAGGGGCTTTGATATTTGGGATTGCTTAGCCAGTTTAATGAATTTTATTTTAATGGAGTGCCATGACACATTACTTGTTTAGCTGTTGTCTTCAAATGCCGATTAATGGTAAATGGCCAGCTCTCACCAATTGACTAATTGTTCAGGTTACCATCTCCAAGCAGAGGCCGTCTGTCTATCACCTTATTCATATCCTCCTGTTGTTACCATTGTAAACCATTGTAAACCATGTAACCATTGTAAACCTACAACTCCTTCACCTTTGTCCTCTGAATCATCTTCGAAAGGACCGAAGGCCAGACACTGACCCCATGGTCTGTGCTGAAAAAGCAAGAAAAATGACTGAAAATCTCAGCAACATTCATCAATAAAAATAAGCCTAGTGTAAGCGGTGCCTCCAGAATGTTGATTTGACACTCTCCGAAACATTAATGAATAAAATATGGCCCTCTGCTTTAACTGAATTATTTACACAATTTTTTTATATTTTGCATATAAAATACATTTGTATATATTTTATATAATAATGTGGTATATCATTGCAGAGTTGTACAGTTAACCTTTTGACTTGAAAATAAATTTCCATTAACATGTCTACAGTGTTTTCACCATGATGACAAAAAAAGCCAACTTGGATCATTAGGTTTGACCTTTTCATAGTGTATTGCAAATGTGTAAACACTGCTTAGTTCTATGGAGACTGCATGTACAGTACACAAATTATCTTGGCAAAACAGGAAGAGCAGTTGTTTAAATGTAAGGCTATTTAAATCTGCCAGCCTGAATCACAGGGTCTTGTTATAGAGCAATTTGCAATTAGCTCTTGGATGTGACTGGTACACTCACAGAAGCAGTAATTAAAACAGAGGACATGGTCACCGAGGCTCCTGAGAGGCTCCAACAGTAAAAGCACTCGATGTTTCAAGTGCAGATTTGTGTCATCAGCCAATTATGACCAGGAGGCCATGTCAGTAGAACAAAGGCATGGTGCCTCCGGAGATAAAAGGGGAGGGTAGTGCTGGCAGGGGCTTTTCCCCCAGCTTTATACTGCCCCCTGCAGGGGGAGGGTAGTGCTGGCAGGGGCTTTTCCCCCAGCTTTATACTGCCCCCTGCAGGGGGAGGTAGTGCTGGCAGGGGCTTTTCCCCCAGCGTTATACTGCCCCCTGCAGGGGGAGGTAGTGCTGTCAGGGGCTTTTCCCCCAGCTTTATACTGCCCCCTGCAGGGGGAGGTAGTGCTGTCAGAGGCTTTTCCCCCAGCTTCATACTGCCCCCTGCAGGGGGAGGTAGTGCTGTCAGGGGCTTTTCCCCCAGCTTCATGCTGCCCCCTGCAGGGGGAGGGTAGTGCTGGCAGGGGCTTTTCCCCCAGCTTCATACTGCCCCCTGCAGGGGGAGGTAGTGCTGGCAGGGGCTTTTCCCCCAGCTTTACAGTGCCCCCTGTAGGTGGGCTGGGGAGGTCTGGCCAGTCTTCCCCTCCTGGATTGACAGGTGGGTGTTGTCACTGCAGGGTATCCATGGCAATTGGACATTCCAAATTTGGGAAGAAAAATGGGGGAAAAAGCATTAAAAATGTTTTTGAAAATTTAAATGTTTTTGACAATTTAAAAATGTGGCATTCCAAATAAATAAAAAAGATACTGATTACGTGCCGTATTGAGGAGTTGTTTATTTTGCTAAAATTTATTTATGCATAATATTAGGTATCAATTTGCATTAGGCCTATATACATTGAGCATTCCTGAAACATTCATGAGCAGTACATAAACACAGCATTTACCTACAGTATCACTGATGCGTTAAATCTGACGTAGCACTTAATAGTGCTGTTACGGCCCACACTAAATAATACACTCATGAATGCATCATAAAGCATTGAACAACGGATTCATAAAGACCATATGTATAACTGTAGGTTTGAATTAGATCATTATGTCAGATACTGTATATTTGAACAATATTAGCTCACAATCATTTCATGTCAAACGTATCTTCATTAATAACACTACTGGAAGGCAATAGCACCTATTCATTGGTAATTGTCCCGATCCCTCTTAGTAGGTTTTCAATTTGTAAAGTGATCTATGGGATTTCACAGATGTCATTTTGCTCACAACAATATTGTCATGCCAACAGTAAATGAGCTTTAGATTATCATTTGTACACTACAATACACAGAGAGCTCTTATCACAATCTTTCATATTACACATATACCCCACTTTAAACAACAGATTGAACATGAATATGAAAATAGGTACAATAATAGTTAGAACGCTCCATTAATATGAAAGCCATTAGGGTAAATTTACAACAATAGCGATAGCCTCGCCCTGTTAATTGCAGTTCTCATGGTAATGTTGTGTTAGTTTCCGGCTGCGGGTGCTTCAGCAGTTTGTCCCAGCTCCGAGGCTGCGCTGCATTGGCCAATGCACTCCATTTATTTTGTTGATTTGCTTTCTAGATTCTTTTTGCCATCACTGAACATAAATGTACAATTTGTTTTAAAAAGCCATGGCCCTGTGTGGAGAGTGCTGCATTTCGGTTGTGCTAGCTTTTGACTATTACAAGATAATGTAGCTCATGTCCTGATTGGCTGGTGTCACACTGTAGAGAAGTTGGCCGATACCTCTCTCATAAAAGAGTAAAGAAGAACAAAAGGTTAAAACAAACATTAATTTATTTTTAAACACAAACCAAACAAAGGAAACCAGCCTGTGTAAGCCTACAGCAGGGCAAAGCGAGCCTTCCCTTACTCCCCAGCCTCACCTGTATTTAATCAGGCCTCAATCAGCAAGGTGTGGCTTATTATCCAATAGGCTGGCTCCCCAAACAAATTGCCAACATGTGCACATAATTAACCAATTATTACTAAAAAAATTGACAATTAGGGAGAGGTGGTGAAGGCTCTCCTTCACACACACCTTTGCAAGATCTCCTGATTAAACAGGTACTCCCCGCCCAGCTGCACTGTGACCACCATGCTTGTGCTGTTTGCACAGACAAACTGATTTGCACACACACTTTTGATAACAGTGCTAGCCACCTGCATCTGCATTAATGCTGAGAGCTGTGTGAGCAGTGCTTAAATATGGAGCGGCAGTGTGGCACAGTGGTAAGGAGCAGGTTGCTGGTTTGATTCCCTGCTGGGGCACTGCTGCTGCGCCCTTGGTCAAAGTACTCAACCCCCAATCGCTTCAGTAAATATCCAGCTGTATAAATGGATAACATGTAAAATTGTAACCTGTGTAAGTCGCTTTGTCCACGTGTTTCAAAGAATTAAAGGAACATTTACTTTTTGTTTCTTCCTATTTTATCCGTCTGTTATACAGCTGTGTGTGCTGCAAAGAGTGAGATTGTGAACAGGGTATGGGACTCCCACAAGTCATTTCAGTTCATTAATAACAAACACACTTCAGTCTGTCCTTGTGACACATCATGGCCAATCTATATCTCTCCACTCCGCTCCCAGACAAAACCTCATTTCAGAACAACCATAAAAACCAAGCATTTACATTTCTTTCTCTTTTTTCTGCTTTCCAGGGATTCTCACACACAAGAAGCTATTCAGTCCAAATCAATTTAATCCCCTCAATTTAGTTTTTATGTGCTGAATTTTCTTTACCTGACTCACAGCAACATGAAGGCCCCTCTTGGTGCTGCTAATCCATGCTGTGCTCCCTGTGGCCATTTACTGGCCCTACTGCTTTGAATTTGTCTATGTGTATCACTGTAGTCTTCAGACCCTTACAGCTAAATCAAGGTTGATTAATTTAATGATATCAACAGTTAATTTATTGCCTGCTGTATTTCTTCTTTTTTTCCTTCTTGTTTTATTGTTTTGAGAATTTACAGCCATGCCCCTCTCTGCATCTGACCCTGCCAAAAGCAGCAAGACAGGCGCCTCTGGGCGGGGCCAAAGCCTGTCTGCTCCGAGGCTGACAAGCAGAGATGACAGGACAGGACAAGCCAAGGTGAGCGCATTTCAAACACTGACGGGGGCTTGAGGCTTACCAAGGACTCAAATTAATTAGCTTCACTGGCATGGCAAATATTTTGCAAAAACAATAATATCAAATGAAAAAAAAAATGTAATGGCAATATTAAAAAATTTAAAGCGGAATTTGACAGCTCCATAATCTTATCAGATCATGCTGGTGCCACCTTTTTGGTATTAGCAAGGTGTTATATGAAAGTAGTCCCGGTAAGGAGGGGAAAGTAATTGAGTGAAGGCTCCCTTCCCTGTATAAGGGCAGGCCAATCTCCAGCCTGTTTCCTTCCATTTCTCAACTTTGCAAGATTGCCTTATCTGTTAAGTTGTAAAGCTTCGAGCCATCTATCCAGCCACTGAAGGCTGACTCGGCCATTTCCCTAAGATGCACTCTGAGAGTCGTTTGCCTGTTGAGTGTGTTTCCCTGCATTTAGAACCTTCTGGTCCTGTGTCTGTGAGTGTTTCTCCCCTCTACAGTTTAGAACCCAGTAAAAGCAGCAGGTGCCAACGCCCCCCAAGATCCCCTTGCAGGATAAGACAGGACTGCTTGACACTGGCCCCAAAAGACTTTTCCAGTTTTTTATTTGAAGCTGCTACTCAGAAGTATTGTAACAACCTCTTTAGGGAAACAATTTAATAAAATTATTATGCACATTCCCCCCAAAACAGTCATGGCTTACTAGAAATAAACAGAAATAAAAACCTTAACATTCCTAGTTACCACTTTACACATTTCCTTCCTGTTTTCCACACCATCTTTTAGGCACTTTCACAGGGAATGCATAAAGTTTTTTTGTTTACATTGAAGTACAAGTTAAAATGCCAAGTGAGTAAGCTGGTCTTAGGTCTGTTTCAATAAAAGTGGCTTAAAGGTGTTTAACTTTAAGCATTGACAAAGTACTACATTAATCCTCCACAGAAATACTGAAATACCAATCGTGAAATCATTTTTTTTTAATCATTTCACTGCTTTAACATTCTGTTCAATCCATCTTTGAGGGTAACTAGGTAGCTAATGTTTTAAGGGTAAAAGGAGAAAAATACTACTTCTACACATGTGAAACCCACCCATAGTACTCACAATTACATTCACAAAGTGTCTAAACAGGAATATATTTGTGTACCTGTATTTGCAGAGGTTTTAAAAGCAGCAGGCCTGAAACATGTAGAAATAAATGCAAATCATACGACCAGCAAGATCCTGTGTGGTGTTCCAGTTAGCTTACAGCATGTGGTGGGATGACCCTTCCAATCCCGTGCGATTCATCACCAATTCCAAACAAATCCTCTGAATAACCTTATACAAGCACTGAAAATATGGCTATGGGATGATAACCACAGTTTTTATGAGGTTATTGGAGTCTTTAGAACTATACCCATTCTTCCACTCGGGAATGTTGATTGAATGTGGTGTTAGCCTTGAATACCCATCTTTCTTTCCTGCTGAAAAAGCTATCAACATTTGACTTCTCCCCATTTTCCTCCAACAGATAGTGCTTCTACTACCTAGATAGATAGATAGATAGATAGACTTTATTCATTCCCTTGGGGAAATACCTATATTGATCTATCTGAGAGTTTCTCTGCCTCCAGTGTGGTGCCGATTGAGCTTGACTAGGTACCATTGCTGTGGTCATTGCTTTTCCTCCATGAATTGTAAATATCAAAATCTTCTTTTGTGCAAACAACTCCTAAACAGGAGACGGTCTATGAGCTGAAACTACAGTGAGCTTGCTTTGCATGTGGTAGTATGATTGAATTCTAATTTACATCTTTTTACAAAATGCAATTCTGTCACAGTGGCTGTGATCCAGTAGTCTGAGAATTGTGAATAATTGTGTACCTGTGATCTCGAGCTGAGTTCCAGCAGAAGTGAGGGAGAGTTCAGCTGAGTGTTTCCATTGATTATTCTGACCCTTGCATTTTATGTGCACTTCCCACTGTAACTAAATGCCATGGAGGAACTCTGTGGACACAGGAAATGGCAAAAAAACCGCAGGGAGAGAGAAGTGAGTCCGTTGTAGAAAGCTAGATTACTGCTCTGCTTGAGGCTAAAGAGGAGAACTTACACAACATTAATGGGCAGCATAAGGGAATACAAATATCAATTTCCAAGAGTTACATTCACAGCATATAGGCTAGTTTATTGCCATGTATGTTAATTAGCCATGGCACTTAAGCAAATCATATGATTATCATTTCGTTGATAATCAAACTTATGAGTTGACAAGCAAACACCATTGTTCTCACCATTTTTCTTTAATTTGCATTATAAAAAGTTAGTTATCATAATAATCCATTTCCCTTACCAAGTACTTCTGTTTCTCATAATTGCCTCTAGTATCTTTTTCTTCTTGTTACATTAATAGAATTTAAATAATGGAGAGTCCAATATATTAAAATGAATGATGTCATTACAAAGACAATGTCTTTATGTTGATGTAAAGATGTATAGCTCCCTGTAATTGCATATCACATGAGCTTTGAATGCGTATCACAACTGAAGATTGCAAACAGGCTCTCTTCATACAACATTTAAAGTCCTGATCCTCAGAAGATTCATTGATCTTTCTGTGATCACTTTGCCCTGAAGAATGAACAGCAAACCAATTGACATGATCAGATAATCTGGGAGGGTGCGCAAAAGCCACATATCTTCATACTGTAAAGATGGAAAGAAAGCAGAATGAGCTCTCCTCTGGAATGGATCGCCCTGTGGTGTTTGTGAGTGTGTGAGATCACCACTTGCTGCGTTAATCTTTTATTCGACTTCCAGCTGAAAGAAAGCAAGCCCTTTCTCAGCTCTCTTCTTTCCAAAGCCCTTTCGCACTGCAGAAAATATCCAAGTCTGCAGTTTCCCACACAAGTCATCACCATAACAACCATGTGCTCTTAACAGCTCAATTGACACAAAACTTCAGCGGGTACTTGGCCTTCATCTTGGTGACAAAAACATGAGGGTTTTAAAGAAGATCTCCACACCAGTAGGCTCTTTGAAAACATGGCTTTAACAAAAAATATGCCTTTGCCAGTTTAAAGCATGCGAAATTCAGTGTGAATAGTACTTTTTATAAAAAATGGAAATAAAGAAGTGCATATCTGATACGGCAAAGGAGACATTATTTTGATGTTCAAAGCAGCATCCTAGAGTTTCTCTGGGGGGTTTGCTGTTTTAAAACTGCTGGCAGAGAAGTAAGAATGAATCCAAAGCTGGCTTGTCTGCCTTGACACACGCGTCTTTCTTCTTTTTGGTTTATTTTCCTTCAGAGCTGCTGATTGCCTGAATTGATCCTCACTAAGTCCCAGTCCTCAGATGAGTACCCTCCTTCTTGGTGGATTGGAAACAGATAATACGCTTGTCTTTGGCTGAGTTCCCTTTAAGCGGTTAGAGCCGTGTGCAGGCCTCAGGTCAGTTCTGAGTGTGAATGACGGCTTTAATTTGTAAGGCAGTGAACCCCCTTACAATGGAATTACAGGCATAGTTTTAGGAAGTTGTTGATCCTGTTTTTTTTTTTTTCTTTTCCAACCTCTCTGCTGTTTGTCAGCATCTTAGGGGCTGTAGCCCTCGCAGCCGACACGGGTTAGACATTACCCTGGCCTGGAGAGCTCAGCAGGATGAAAGCATTTTAAAATCAATACTCAAAGTCTACAGCTCTCTCCTCTTGGCAGGCAAAAGAGAATCACTGTTGTGTCAGGATGGTGTTCGAGCCTGTCAGGCCGAAAATGGGGAAGAAGACGTTTCCTTCCCACGTCTCACGGAGAATTTCAGCGAACACTCAGACTTCACACGTTGGCTTGTGGGAGCACATTTCCCTCCACTGCTAGGGCATTGAGTCTCGCTTTCGCCAGAATCAGCTCCAAAACAGACATCACAAGTCTGTGTGCGGATATTAAAGCAACGTTTGTGTGTGGCTTCCTGGCAGACTTCTTGAGCACTTGGTAGAATTTTAGGTTGTTTTTTTTTTGGGGTGCAGAGGGAGCTGCTTGCTCTCAGATGCGAATCCTGCACGGGCGCTGTCCTTTTTCCGTTTACTGCGTCGGCAGATGTAACGCACTCGGGGCGCTGCTGAAGCAGTAACCGCTCTCCTTTGCCCGAGGCTGGTGTCACTTCAAGAGAACTGCACGTACGTTTGAATCTATTTTTAATGCTCCTCTTTTGAAGCGATCTGCCAGCGTGCCGCATGGGCGTAAAAAGGGTCCTGGAGTCTCTGTGTAGAGAGAGATTGCAGCTTCTGTGGGTGTGGTCTGGAGCCAGCCAATGTGAACGCAGCTCTGGTGTCCTGTGGCAGCCTATGACCTACAGCGTTGCAGGCTGAATGTGGACACCAGGCTCTGGACGTGGCCTCGTTTCTCTCTCAAATTAGGGAGTTGTGGTGATTCGGTTTATTGACTTTGCTGAGCCTGATTCAGCGTGTGAAGGGTTAACCCCTGCCCCCTCGAGCGACATCCGTCTCCCGGCTCCGAGCACAGCGTGGAGAAAGAGTGCAATGTCACGCAGTCCTGGTTACGTCTGTATCGGCTTTCAGGAGTGGCGGGGGAGCCAGAACCTTGTGCCTCTTAGATAAATGTGTCCTGTATGTACCCACTACAACAACAACAACAGCAAAATCCAATCTCTTTGACCCTGGAGACAGCCATTGTTTTGCCAGTCTGCTTGAATCCATTACGATTCCCATCTCCACTGACAGATGGCTTCTTCACAAAGTCAGAAACACCCCCCCCCCCTTCCCCTCCCTGCCCTGTACCCCCCTGATCCACCGAATCCTTCACCCTAATGAATCCATGCTGTAGACAGCTTAATTTACCGCAGGGCCCCTGTCAGGTTAGGATCCCACATGCAGCCTGTGCTCAGAATAGCTCCTCTAAATGCTGCTACTCTCCTGTGACCCTGATTAAAATTAAAAAAACACCCCGTTATCATGCCCCTGGCTTTTGATTGGCCGGTTTGCACAGTGCCCTACCTTTTTTTTCTTGACCAACATGCTTTGAGGAAGAGTGGACTTCACCCACAGAATTAGCGAGCTGCATGCACATTCATTTTGCTTGAAGTCCCTTCAAAAGGCAGAACGTTACATTTCAGAAGTGAATTTTTCCATTAATGTGTACGGTATTGTGCAGGACGCTGCCATGTGACCACAGATGTTTGCTCAGGACTGACTTGTGCTCAAGCAGAGAGGATGTCATTCCTAATTAAGTGGGACTGAAGTTGACCAGATTTGGGGGGTAGGGGATAGGGGGCCTGCCTCTTACACTCACTCACCCCTTTATGAAAACAATGGGGTTAATCAGTAGAAGTGTGTGTGTGTACGTGCGCGAGCATGTGTGTGTGTGCGTGTGTGCATGCGTGTGCATGTGTGTGGGTGCGTATGCATGTGTGTGGGCGTGTGTGTGGGCGCGTGTGTGTGTGTGTGTGTGTGTTTGGAGAGCGTAGTAAGCACTTAGGCTGTAAAACATGGTTCGCATTAGGCTGCCATTGAGAGGAACACTAATCACTCCAGTAAAGATCACTCACAGGTTACCATGGCAGGTACTGTGAGTGATGTGAGGGAGTGATGGTGCCAGCTGTGCTTCTGTGAGCAAACTGCCATGAGTCTCACAGATGAGATCTTACCGAGACCTTGGTGTGGCTGTTACCGGACAGTATAGGGGTCAGTGTGCTGTCCTTGTATTCTAAAGCCCTTCAATATGATATACTGGGTGAAGGTCTACCCCTCTCTCTCTCTCTCTCTCTCTCTCTCCCTCTGTCTCTCTTTCTTTCTGTGATAAAGGTGTTGTGAAGCAGAAGCTTCCGCTCATTAAACACTGACTACAGCAGACAGATTCCAGGAGAGAAGGAAGGCTTTAGAACGGACCGTGTTTGCTGAGCTGGGTCAGCTGGAGCACTGTGTGTATGATGAACACATGCTTTTCCAGACTGCCTCTTTTCATATGTTTACACAGAGTGCAGAACAAGAGCCCAAGAGACCGAGCTGAATAGTTCATTTGCAATGAAACAAAACCACTGCGGCCAATTGATTTTTATTTTCATGAGGCAGCGAACACGTTTGAACTGAGGAAAGAGTTCTGTATACATAATTAATACCGTTGTTCTTGAGGATTTTCCTCCCTCCAGCGTTTTGTCAGGAGGGGGAAAAAAGCAAATGCGCTCACGTGATCCTGGAACATGAATATTATCTACAGCACGCTGTAATCGCTGCAGATGTGATCATGTTTACCACCGGCACCTACTGGGTCAGAATTCATAATTACATGTTAAAGTAAACATGGTAATAATGTTTTAGTCCAGTGAGTTATTTGATGTTAAAGTGTATTTAACAGGGAAGAATAGTTAATATAAATGTTTTCCAGTATCCACTGAATATGCATGCTACTCTATGCATATCCTGTCTAGAGGAGCATTGTCGCGGTCTCCAGAGTTTCTGGTTGTCTTTACCTCAACCCTCTGAGATTCCCCCTCTGGAAAGGACACTTTGCAATCTATAGCTAATGTCATATAAAAAAGTATATACAAAAAATCATATAAAAAGTTTTTTTTTTCAGCCACATGTGCCACACAAAAACAGAACACTTACATTTATCAATTACAAAAATAACTGGTTTTTAAAGATGCAGTAAAGTGTAGAATTATTCTGTGCCTGTATCTGTTTACCTTCTGTGGACCTCGAGTTTGATTAAAGTTGAGATCCCTGAAAACCCTCACGTTTCCCATAACGCCCACACAGACACAATGCCCACTCACTGTGTTTAAACATGCTCATATCAGGCAATTAGCAAAGCCGGAACAGCGGCGTGTCACTGGGAGCTTTTATTCCAGACCAGGAGAGAATTCTTCTTTTTTATTTGTGTTTTTGTTCCTCTTTCAGGATACAGGCTGTTTGGATGTCCACAGATACAGTAGGTGCTGACTCACCCAAAGTGGAGCACAGCTTCCGTGCCTAATGCACCGGAAGGATAGGAGGTCTTGATGGAGCCGATGGAACATGGGTTCGAATCCGAGAGAGAGGACCTTGCAACACCGGGGTTGAGTACTACAACGAAATTGGATGAGTGAAAAAAACTGGCTGTAGAAAAAAGGAGGGCGTGCATGCATTCATACACACACTCACGCACACATGCACATGAACAGTGCACTATGAGGAGATAAATAGGAGTAATCCTACGCTGGCTTCACACTAATGAATTTTCAGCAACATACGGTGAGCTGCTGGGGACAAGCTTTCCACTGCTGCGTGAAATCGCTCCTTTCTGCTGCATTCCAATTACTTCTAAAAGCTCTCTGCAGGGTCTGGCTGGCAGCCGCCTGTACTCACAGACGGCTGCACCCTGCTCTCCCTGCCTCAGAAACATACACACACACACACACACAACAAGCACTCTCTCTCATACAAATACACATTCCACTTCAAGTATGCACACTCACACTCCTGACACACGCATATACATGCACACACACACACACGCACCCACCCACACCCACGCACCCACCCACACACACACACACTACACTCCAAGCGCACACATGTTCACACACAAACACTCATATAAACACCCTCACATGAGCACGCACACACACGCACACACACACACACACGCACCCACCCACACACACACACACACACAGACACACACACACACACACACTACACTCCAAGCGCACACATGTTCACACACAAACACTCATATAAACACCCTCACATGAGCACGCACACACACACAAACTCAGAACAAGACACAGAGGCAGAGAATGAGAGAGACATGAAAAAGGAAGGTTGGAGAGAGAGGGGAGTGAGGGGGAGATTGACGGACACCTCCCCGGGGAGGGGTTAGAGAGGGGGGTGAGGGGATGTGTGCCTGATGACAGATGTGCAGGTTCACAGGAGCAGTAGTAAGAATCTGAATGAGTTCACTTATCGATGCAGTGAGTTACATCTTTCATGAGTGAGGACCTGCTTCTCTGTCTGGTCTCCTTCCCCCTGCAGTGATCCTGCCTGGTGAGTCTGCCGACACGCAGCCAGCAGCGGTCAAACCCAGCTCTGCCTCCAGCTCTGCTCACTCTCACACTCACTGTGGCTTTCTGCTTTCAAACGGTTCATGATACTGTGGTAACATTCCAATTCATTATTAATCTGCTTTGATATGTAACAGGCAGCAATAATCAACGGAGTAAGAAACTAAACAGCTCAATTCAGGAAAAGAAATAAATTAATACCCCCCTTTTCATAATCTATTTCAGCTCACTTTACTGGCATGAAAAGCCTACACTGGTGCTGGTGTCAAAGAATCTACATCAGTTTAGCAATGGCAATGTAATAAAGTAAGAATACAAAAGTAACTCCATCCAGTAAGCTCCACTTGCAAAGACAAGCAATCATTTTAAAAAAGGAAAAAAAAGTCCACAAAAGGCAAGAGAAATTAATCTCTACGTCTGCGTGTCTCACTGTGTAACAGCCTGTCTGTTGATTCAGTCCTTGATTGAATGGCATTTCTCGAAATCACATTTTACAGCCCTAGCAAAATTGATTTTTTTTGTTTGAATCATTTATCTTTTAGTTTATTATTCATCATTTATTTTAATTATGCTCCCTTTTGTAAAAGAATCATCCAGCACTGCCTGTGAAAATGTTACCAAAATGAGCTGAATATATCCCATCCAATCAGACTCCATGGACATCTGTCCATGACAGTCTCCTCTCTCCCTCTCCCTACCTGTAAGGTGGGGTGTTCTCTTTAACTGTGAGTGTGTCTTTAAGTGTGAGTATGCACAAATGCTGTAAACTGAATACAAATCTGATTCCATATTTGTGGCGAATACAGCTATTAAAATATGTACATGGATTACAATGGCAGTTGTAGGTAATAGATACTAAGGTGGAAGAACCATGATTAGGCAGTTGGGAAACAGTGTAGCATAGTGGTAAAGAGCAGGGCTTGTAACCAGCAGGTCACTGGTTCGAATCCCCACTGGGGCACTGCTGCTGTACCCTTTGGCAAAGTACTTAAGCCACAATTGTCTCAGTAAATATCCAGCTGCATAAATGGATGACATGTAAAAATTGTTACCTGTGTATCTTGCTCCAGAGCATCTGCTAAATGAAAATAATATAATGTAATGTCATTAGCATTGATATTAGGGATAGAGTCACATTTAGCTGTTTCATGGGTAGCCGCTAATCGGAGCAGCGTTTCCGGAGGCTCAGTGGAGAGGGTGAATCCTGGCACCGGGTGCGAATCAGAAGGCAGCGTTTGTCTTTTGAGCAGGAAGTAAAGCAGGCTTACGCTGCGGAGGCCTGACTGAGACAGGGTTAGTCTGGAGGAAAGTTACCGAGGGCAGGTCACCATGAAAACTGCAAATCTTTCTGAATTTTACAGGAGGTGCATTGCCGACCGGTTTCGCTTGACAGGGTATCCGCGGTAACAGGCAGCTGTGGAGCCGGCCTCAGACATCTTCCCTGGCAGTTCACAGCTCAACAGGGACTTCTGTTTTAAAACTTACAGGGAGTGCAGTTGCAGTCTGCAAGTGAATGAGTCTCTCTCTCTCTCTCTGCCACAAGTCTTTCTAACATCTGAGTCTTGTCACACACAAAAAACCTTACTATTGAACCAATTAACATCAACCCCCGAACACATAGGTGCACACACACACACACACACACACACACACACACACACACACACACACACACACACACACACTGTTAACCTCTATTCTACACTGTTGCTTCTCAGTTGTAAAGGGACCTGCTGTATTAAGTGTTTAATTTCCTTTTCTGTGGCATGACCTGATATCTAACTTAATAATGAAGACAAACCATCACAGGTTAACTGGTAGCCTTCTGGTTCCCTGGATTTCAAGATCACAGGTTCTTTTTTCCCCAGTGTACTTCATTCATTTGTATTGCAACCTGCTTAGCTTTCCTAGAGCAGAGACTGTGGGAAATTAATTGCAGGTCTGGTCAGCAATTTAAAAGGACATTCTGTTAGGCAAATACAACTGTATAAAAACCCAATGGGGACGTTTGGAAAGGGCTTGGGTGGTGCTTGTAGTGACACCCTGGAATTTCCAGTCATATGGAGGCAAAGGTAACCTACTGCTGAGGGATCACGTGATATTGGGGTCACACAGGTGTTAGGGTGGTGTGGTGGGGTAACCCAACTGAAGGTTTTTTGTGTGTGTCGGGAATTCTATCCCCAAGTGAGACACAACCACAATATAGCTATGCTACAGTATAACACCTTCCAGCTGTTCAAATGGATTGCAGAACATTTTGAGATGCAGGATTGAAATATGCCCTAGGCTGGGGTGTTGTGTTTGCAGAATGACTGACATAAATAATGTAACAGCCATCGTGGGCATGACCATGTGTCCCTCTTCATGTTATATCATTCATATGGTGAGTGTGTGTGTCGGGGGGAATGTTTCTCACTTGTTCCCAAAGGTGAGTCTCAGAACCGGATAGCTCAGTGCAAGAAGACTGAAGAGTAAAGTTTTTTAAAAGGAAGATTTTAGTTTCCAGAAAGGCTAACTGGAACACAATGAAAGCCCTCCCAGAGAGCTCCCAAGCTACTCATATACCTGCAGAGTACTGCTTTAGTCCACCCTGGTTTCCATGTATACATTCATTTAGAATCCCTGGGCTCATATGACATTATATAATGATTTTTTGGAAATCATAAGCCATTTCAAAATGAAAGTTGTTGTTGGACCGACAACAACAGAACATCTTGGAAGAATATGTGCGGAAGGTTTGCAGTCTCAGACTAAATCGATACAGTACCACCTGCCTTTCACAGGAAGACCAGCCTTCATTGAGCTTTGTCTGATCTGACATAAATGACAGGCAGTGACCTCATATAAGATGATGGGCCTCGGCTGTTTGTCATTGCATGCTACCTTTTGGAAAAGCAGCAATGTTTAGATTCACTGAGAGCCATATTTTCATAACAGAGGAGTGGTGTCCTAAGGGGAAGCCGGAAAGTTTGGTCAGAGGCTGTTATTATCACCCCGGCCAGCGCAAAACGTGACCCCTGATGATTAGGGGCCCCACGCTGGTCACCCTGGGTGAAATTACAGGGCCGCGGATGTTAATGTGAGCTGTGTGCCAGCCTCTGTCCGGTGCGCTAAGGCTGAGCAAATCTTTAACTGTGTGAAATTACCTCGGGCCCCCCGAGCTCCGGCCACCCACCGCGCCAAATAATGGTGATTTTCTGAGAGGGACTCACTGCGGCGCCGTTCTGTGGCACGGACACACCGGCAGCGGAGTCGGCTGCGGGGTAATGGTGTTTGTTCACAGCTGCAGAGTGTGAGGAAAGTGAGGGAGGTGGGGTGGGAGCTGGGGGGACAAAAGGAAAAAATCATCAGCAAAAGGAAAAAAAAAGAGCAGGTTGAGCTTACATCACATTAAGTCATTTAGCAGAGTGACTTACATAGGTTACAATTTTTACACATTTTCCACTAACACGTAGCTTCAAATCAAAAGACAAATCACTTTTCCTAATGATCTTTATGAAATTGGTTCCTTTTTCATTTGTGGCTCTTGAGAAAAAAAGATTGCTCAATGTTTTTTTTTTTTTATTTTTACCATAAATTACCCTTTATAAGAGTAAATACCTAATGGAAGCATAGTTTATTATCTGTCCTTAATGGCATGACATATTGGTAATATGCCATGCTGATTATATGGAATGACGTAAAATACAAAGCTAATGATTTCCCTCCAGAGGCTTTTAACAGCTGTGGGCACTAAGTCAAGCCCTTGGTATTAGCAACACAATGAGCATGTACAACGAGTGCTGCTCTTGTGTCTGGAGATCTCATACCTGAACTAAACTCCTGAGTTAACCCGTTCAAATGAAATTACAATTACGGTTGAATACAAAATATTCAACAATTCATTTTCAGAGTTTATGCGGAGGTGTTCAAAAAGCACATCTCGGTTTCACAACTGCTTCGTTTTCCAGGAGGGATCTGCTCAGTTTTCCTAATTAAAGTGACTTTGGTCTTCAGTGAGTACTCAACTCTGAGAAAATCAGCCACCAGGCTCAGGGCAGGAAGGTGTAGTGTTTCCAGGGCAATTTACATTTATTCATGCAACTTTGTATGACTAATTTAATGAGATATGTGGGTTCCAAAGTCAGAATCCCCAAAACTGAAAAACATGAGAGAGAGGCTCAGTGCCCTTTAGTCTGTATTGGCCCCACAGTCACTAGTAATCTAAAAAAATATTTTCCCTAATTTAAACCTACACACATTTATTCAAACTCTCTTCACAGCATATATAACAGCAATTCATACACATGCATGCTATGTTCTTAAGAATTACGCCCAATGAAACTGCTTAGACCCAACCCCTTAGAGTGCAAGGTAAATACCAATGAAATCAAAGCTATTCTGAGTGATCACCTTTATCCTGTGGCAAAGCATGGCAAAGCTGTGGCAAAGCGGTCACTGATTGGGTTTATGAGTACGAAAACTATGCAAACAATATACCAAGGCCATCTCAATGACCAGATTTCAACCCAGCTGAACACTTATGGGCGAAACTTTGAGACTTTTCCACCACCATCAACAAAACATCAAATGACAGAAATTCTCTTTGTCTCTTTTACTCATGTATTATTGTTTTCCATGATTTTTAAAAAAAATTATTTCATGACAAAAATACAAAAATAAAATCAATTTGTTTTTGATGTTTATGTGGAAAATACTTCATACAATCTGAAATCCAAAAACAGAACAGCTCAAATAATATTGACATATAAGCTCAATAGTGTCTGATAGTTTAAAGTCACTCCTTGCAGTGCCAATGAAATTTCAGCACCATGGACAGAGCCCCAAACTTATTTTACAACATGAACAGATTTTAGAATATAACTGCAGTCTCCTTTGTCCTCAGGTTTGAGTAACATGTTTAAATATTCTTTTTTCTTGCTCAGCATTAAAATGTCTGTTGCTATACGTAAATATATATAACATTTCAACAAAACACATTCTGATTTTTCATACATACATATGTATCTGTGTGTGCAGTGTGTTTGTGTGGATTTTATTAAATTGAAGCGGTTGGTGCTAAAATTAGCAAAAATACACATGTTGAGATGCAATTTAAAGAAAAAGGAACATGAGCCTTAAAGGACTACGTCAATACTAGTGAATTAACTATCATTGATGTTTAAGACTACAGAAGCCCTAGTTTGTACTGTAATATGCATTCTTAAGAACATCCATTCGAAGCATGAGTTTATACATCAAAGATAGCAAATCCACCAGTGGTACTGTAGTCCTTGGATACTTCTGTGCACACACGCGCACACACTTGCACACACACGCGCGCACACACATGCACACACACGCGCATAAACATTTGATTAAAAAAAGGTCAATGTCAGTTGTTAATTTAAGCACAAAACTTTAGAAATTGAAAGCAAAAGCACATTATTTTTTCCATTTACCTATTGCATATATTCTTTATTCTAATTTGCATACAAGACAGCCTTCCATGGGGGACTGTCTGATGACAAAGTCATGTTAAAAATGCTGCTAATTCAAATCATTTTTCATCCATTCCTTCTGTGGCTAATTAGTAGCAATTTCACCTTCATTGTGTGGCAAAACACATTAAGCGCCAAGACAAAGTACAGCATTGCATTAATACATACTGCAGATTAATTTTCCCTTTCAGACGATGTCACCAAATTAACCTCAGCTACACGAAGGTGAGCATTCGTTTTGTTTCATTTTTTCTTTCATTAAAGCCTGCGGTTTCAGTTTGCAGGCAAAACCATTCCCTCTTTGTTCTGCTGCCAAATTCCACCTTTGAAATCTGTTATCCAGCATGTTGGCCCCTCCCAGTTCAAAAGTCTGTTCTGTAAATCCTGTGTTAAAGAGGTTTTTGGGGCAGATCTCCCTACTAGTGCCATCCCCCTGTTCCAAATACCCCCCTCCCCACATGGCCCCCACCCTCTGACTTGCCTCCTACTGCTGCAGATGGCTGTGCCACATCTCAAAACTGTGGTCCAGGCATGCAATTCTCTCCATGTAAACCTAGCCCTTATTCCAAACTCTTTTGCCATTCCTAACCTTAACTGTTTCCCTGAATTGAACCCTAGCAAGGGCTTCTTGTCTTTGACCCTTCGGTGATGGAGTGAATGGGCTTCCTCCAAGGTCAAAACATTGACGAGACAAGTCTCTCGCAACAGCATGTCTATAATCCCACCAATCCACATTTTCAGCTATTTTTGTCACAGAGTTAATAAAGTAAAATAAATTTGTTCACTTTTGGGTTGATTAATTTGTTCAGTGGACTCTGAGTCCAGCGGCAAACAGTAGCTTCATTTCTGAGGCCTTGTTTCTCCCTGCGTTGCTTCATGCTCTCATCAGCATGAAGTTACACGGGCTTCTCCTCACCACCATGAGGTTACACGGGCTTCTCCTCACCACCATGAGGTTACACGGGCTTCTCCACGCTCTCCTCACCATGAGGTTACACGGGCTTCTCCACGCTCTCATCACCATGAGGTTACACGGGCTTCTCCTCATCACCATGAGGTTACACGGGCTTCTCCTCATCACCATGAGGTTACACGGGCTTCTCCACGCTCTCATCACCATGAGGTTACACGGGCTTCTCCTCACCACCATGAGGTTACACGGGCTTCTCCTCACCACCATGAGGTTACACAGGCTTCTCCACGCTCTCACCACCATGAGGTTACACGGGCTTCTCCACGCTCTCATCACCATGAGGTTACACGGGCTTCTCCATGCTCTCATCACCATGAGGTTACACGGGCTTCTCCTCATCACCATGAGGTTACACGGGCTTCTCCATGCTCTCATCACCATGAGGTTACACGGGCTTCTCCTCATCACCATGAGGTTACACGGGCTTCTCCTTACCACCATGAGGTTACACGGGCTTCTCCTCACCACCGTGAGGTTACACAGGCTTCTCCACGCTCTCATCACCATGAGGTTACACGGGCTTCTCCACGTTCTCATCGCCATGAGGTTACACGGGCTTCTCCTCATCACCATGAGGTTACACAGGCTTCTCCTCATCACCATGAGTTTACACGGGCTTCTCCACGCTCTCATCACCATGAGGTTACACGGGCTTCTCCATGCTCTCATCACCATGAAGTTACACGGGCTTCTCCTCACCTCCGTGAGGTTACACGGGCTTCTCCACGCTCTCATCACCATGAGGTTACACAGGCTTCTCCACGCTCTCATCACCATGAGGTTACACAGGCTTCTCCACGTTCTCATCGCCATGAAGTTACACGGGCTTCTCCTCATCACCATGAGGTTACACTGGGTTATGAAAACAGGAAGCAGAGCGAGTGCCAAGTGAGAATGAGGATTATTCAGAGAGCTCGGTGGGGCTTCGTCACCTCTGGGAGTCAGAGTGTGGGGGGGGGGGGGGGGGGGATGTTGACTCTCTCACCAATAGGAAATCTGTTCACCAGATTGATTTCCCTTGGTGATGGCCACACAGGAAGCCCTAATTATGTTGTCCAGACCTGTTGATGTGACCAGCAGGAAAAGTAGTCGCCCAAACATGCCACATCTGTCTGCAGGATGTGCATCTGGTTACAGAGCACCAATGAGATTAGCACCTATTTACTTAATTATGTAACAGCAGTCATTAAGAGAGCCAGCTTTTAGTTGAGATATATATTTCATTATATTTTATCAAGAAATATCCTACTGAACAATATAGAACATATCTAATATAGAAAAGGTCATTTATTAAATCTATATTTATTAATTTGTACATGCACATGTACTATTGAGGACTAATCCATGTTGATGATATATGAGACAAAACAGATGCTTACGATTTCTTTTTAAAGTATCATAAATCAGACAAAGCCTTGTTGTTAAACTACAGGTACACTTTCAATGAAAGACAAACTCTTAACGAGCAACAAGGATGCTGGCAGGTGCAGGAGTGCCTGGACCGGTTACTGAGAGTCAAGGTGTAGGAAAGATGGAGCCAAACTGCTGGAGAGTAACACATAAAACGTGGATTAATTCAGCAGTAAAAACGTACATTAAAATGTTGCTGAGGGTGATACTGTAAAACAGCCCCTTATCTCCTCTGAGGTCCTCTGAGGATTGAAAACGGTTAAGAGAACAGGCTGGAAAAATGCTTAATACATTGCAATCCCAAGACAGAAAAATTAGACAAATGAAACAAGGAATAATAATATGCAAATGAATGCTTACTGCTGAGGTAAGCCTAGGAGAGGGGCTAAGAGTGAAGAAACCTACAATGCCAACAAACCCAGTCCCTGATTGGACTGACCTACAAGGAGAGTGGGAACAGGGTTTGAGACACAAAGCCATGGAGGTAACTGACAGAGGCAATGCATTCTGGGTAACAGTGTGGTGTCCCTGCGGCAGGAGGGAGACGGGGGTCTTCTGTCCTGAGCTGCATGTGAGGAGGTGATCAATCATTACTGAAACTGTGTGTGACCGTTAGCAGTGAAACGAGGGCCTTCGTCCGCAGTCACACGATGACATGATGTCCAAGTGGCAGTGAAGGAGCAGCGAACACACACACACACACACACACACACACACACACACACACATACACACACACACTCACACACACACACACACACACACACACACACACACACACACACACACACACACACACACACACACACATACACACACACACACTCACACACACACACACACACACACACTTATGCAAATACACTCACAAGCATAAAAGAACATAAACACACTTAGACACACTCATCCATGTTTAAAATCATATACATGCACAGATGCATGCAACCGCCCACCCTATACATACACACACACACACACACACACACACACACACACACACACACACTCAGTCCCTCTGTTGTCCACTAAAACAGAAACAGATGGGGATGGAGATGTAATTGAGATCCTGGACAATCTGTGCTGAATTGAATGAGAGCTGCTTTCCAATTTCCCCTGCCAAGCCAAAAAGCACTGCTCTGTGTCTCCTGGGTGCCACAGACGTAAGCTCATTGTAAAGCTGATAACCCACCTTTTAGGACCTGATGTTGTCTATCTACAACAAGGTCTGCATCCAAAAAATTCTGAAGCCAAAATTGATTCTAAAAATGGAATGATGCTGGGAATGGAATGCAAAATAAGACTATTAATAGACCATGAGCCAAAAGTTCTGTTTGGGTGAGAACACCAGGGTGCTTATTTATTCTTTATTACCTAAATGACACATTTTCCCCAAAGCCCATCTTCAAAGGATCTCATGCAAGTGAATTAACTGGCATTATCAAGAGTAGGTAGTTTGTTTGTACTGGTGATTTAGTCTCAACTCTACTAGCAATTTTCCCTCAGGTTAACTCATGCAAGTTAATTTGTTTCTAATTTCTAATTAATTCTAATCTAAACACTTTTTTATGTACTTATATATATATAGATACACACGGAGCCCTGAGTACTGATATCTGGTGTTTCTTTGTTCCTCTAATTCTCTAATTCCCTCCTACTTGTCGGGGTGAAAAGTATATTAATCCAAAACTGAGAATGGCAAGAGGAGAAACCCAGCATCGACTTCAAAGCATGGGCATAATCTGCTGCAGAGTCACAACAAGCAGAGATCACTTCACCTGTCATGACCTGACACAGAACCTCACAAACATCAGCTCACAAAGTCCACTGCAAAAAGACCGATGCACAAATACCACCTTGCAGAGGCCCCCATCTTAAAAAAAGGATTTACCTCCAAGTATACTAGTGGTTCCATATTTCAAATATCTTGGAATTTAATTTCATTTAATTTAAATGGAATTTAATTGAATGAATATCTTAGTTGTGATTCCCAGGACAATCATATTTACTAACAATTGTTAGTACAACAGCGCTATGCTTGTATAATACAAGATATACAATTTTAATAGGACAGGAGAATATTCCACTCACCCCTGGAGCCCTGGCAGAACTCACTTGTCAAAGGGTCAGAGGTCATGGACAAAATGCCACAGTGGTCTGAGCGAATGTGTACCTCGCTCAGCCGAAAACGACTTACTGACAGGTCCAAGGGGGTCAGAATTGGAGCGGCAAAACTACTGTCTGCCTAGAGGCAAGTTTTCTGTTGTTTGATTCAGTCATTATCAGAATAAGGTGCCTCTCTGTTGTTCATTTTAATTGGTAGCGGACTTAAGCCAAGGCCGAACCACCAGCAGGAGAGCTCACCCAGCATAACCCCATATTTGTGTATTTATTTATTTATTTTCAATGAGGACTCACTGGAATTTAGTGTGTATGAGGCAAAGACTAATTAATTAAAAAAAAAACACCTGAAGATATATATCAGAGAGAAGGTTTATTTTCCCATTTCAAATTTCAAGGAGAGCTATTTGTCTGTGTCTGTCTGAATACGCTTCAGATATAGTGGTCTAGAAGTGGGAACTGGTATTGCAAGCACCTACTGTGACATTTTCAGCATTACTTATTCAACAGACTGTGGACTTCATTATCGCTGAATGGATCAACAGAGCTCTGAGGTGGCTCTGAGAGCGTGGTCTGCGTCCGCGTCAGAGCACGGTCTGCGTCCGCGTCAGAGCACGGCCTGCGTCCGCGTCAGAGCACAGTCTGCGTCCGCGTCAGAGAGTGGTCTGCATCCGCGTCAGAGAGTGGACTGCGTCCGCGTCAGAGCACGGTCTGCGTCCGCGTCAGAGCGCGGTCTGCATCCGCGTCAGAGAGTGGTCTGCGTCCGCGTCAGAGCACGGCCTGCGTCCGCGTCAGAGCACAGTCTGCGTCCGCGTCAGAGAGTGGTCTGCGTCCGTGTCAGAGCACAGTCTGCGTCCGCGTCAGAGAGTGGTCTGCGTCCGCGTCAGAGAGTGGTCTGCGTCCGTGTCAGAGCACAGTCTGCGTCCGCGTCAGAGAGTGGTCTGCGTCCGCGTCAGAGAGTGGTCTGCGTCCGTGTCAGAGCACAGTCTGCGTCCGCGTCAGAGCACGGTCTGCGTCCGCGTCAGAGAGTGGTCTGCGTCCGCGTCAGAGAGTGGTCTGCGTCCGTGTCAGAGCACAGTCTGCGTCCGCGTCAGAGCACAGTCTGCGTCCGCGTCAGAGAGTGGTCTGCGTCCGCATCAGAGCGTGGTCTGCGTCCACGTCAGATCACGGTCTGCGTCCGCGTCAGAGCACGGTCTGCGTCCGCGTCTGGCAAAATCACTCTATGCCCCAACCATACCTTGTTTGGATGATTACAGTAACATTCAGGCAACATCTGATCAACATGTGAGCAACATCTGTTCATTTTCTCATTCATGTGTGATCAACATCTGATTGAATTGTAACCAAAATCTGATCATCATCTGATCAGGATTTGATCAGTGTATGATGAACATCAGATGATCTTTGAGGATTTATTTATTCACTCATTTCTCCCCCTCCTGTGTCAGGACTGGGCTTGTTAACTGAATGTGCTGTCATATTGGTTTGTTAAAGTGCTAATGGCTTGTGTAACCTTAAGCTGCTCTCACTGCGGATTTTGTTTAAGAAGAGATCCACTTGTCTTCCTCTTGTGCGCCGTGCGTGGAGAGGAATTTCTCATCCTGATTACCTCTTTTCTCCTTCCTTTCACAGCATGGTGTAAAGCATACCCCCCCCCCAACCCCACTCCCACCCCCACCCCCCACCCTAAAAAAGACAGTAAACACACAGCTGGGAATCGATGGGGCCCTGTAAATCCTTTCTGTGTAGTTTTAACGAATCGATCCGCCACGCAAACTCCCATCAGCTACAGACGATTCTTCAAAGTTACCGTTTCCTAAAAAGGTTTATGCTTCAGCTCACCGGGACTGGATCCTCCGAGAGCACTCTCTTTAAAGAAACACATATCTCTCCTTTAATGCCTCCACTTTCCTGTGGCAAAAAAATCATTTTAACTTAAATAAAAAATAACAAAATAAACTGATTCTGGCAGTTATGAACACGTCTGGGCATTTAGTGTCCTGAGAGCTCACAGAGAGATAAGAATGGACTGAGAGACGCTGTAGACATGACTGCTGACGGACAGTAAGCCAGTAGACTGCTGAAATGAGTGGACCTCAAGTGACTGCCATTAATAACACTGATAAAAACATCACTGATGTTGTTTGCTGATTCAAATCAAAGGGCGCTCAGCATTTTTTTTGTACACCTCATTTATGTGTTTTTCAGTTGTTGTCATTCAGGCTGCACTTGCGTCTGTCTAAAATTTAGCTGTAAAATGTCGAGTGTGGTGAATAAACCTAAATCTGCCTGCCGGTGGGTGATAGATTTTCCGGGTTTATGGACACAAATCTCAGGTCTGAATCAGCTCCAGTAAGAAGTGCATGAATAGGCTAATATGCAGAAGGCAAGAGCTCCACGCTGGGGCCCACTGGCCTTGCCTGCCTTCTGCAGACAGCTCCACGCTGGGGCCCACTGGCCTTGCCTGCCTTCTGCAGACAGCTCCACACTGGGGCCTGCTGGCCTTTCCTGCCTTCTGCTGACAGCTCCACGCTGGGGCCCACTAGTCCTAACTCTCCTCCGCAGACAGCTCCACACTGGGGCCACTAGCATTCGCTCCCTTCTATAGGCAGCTCCACACTGGAGCCCACTGGCCTTGCCTCTACTCTGCCTATAGCTCAGCCCCAGGGCCCATCAACTCCGCCTCAAACACACACACTTTTAAACGCAAGCATTTGTTTTCCCGGGGTCACGGCTGACAAGGCTATCATTGCCATAAATCAGCCACAGCATAATTAGCTGTTTAATTTAGATTTAAATATGAAACGATGCAAACTACGCTTTGAAGATGTCCTCAAAGATTGCAGTAAATCACAGAGGGGCATTTTCTGTTTATGATCCAACCAACCTGTCCGCGTTTTTCTCGCACAAATACAATACAGTAAATGGTCATTTATGTCATTGTCTGGCAGTATGTTTTGTTGATTAAGTGCCGTGTATGCTTATCTCAGCTGCCATGGTTTGTGTGTGAGAGAGAGGAATAAAGACAGGAGAGAGAGCATGTGAGAAAACGGATAGTGTTGATCTAGCAGAGGTTTGTGTGTGTGTGCATATGCACATAAATGTGTGTGTGTGTGTGCATTTGTGTCTGTGTTTGTGTGCACGTGTATGTGTGTGTGTGCGAATGTGGGTGGATGTGTGCGAGTGTGGGTGGATGTGTGTGTGTGTGTGTTTGCGTGTGTGTGTTTGCGTGTGTGTGTGTGTCTGTGTCTGTGTGACTGAGGTGTCCAGGGGCCTTGATGTTGTATGGGGTTCAGGCTTTCTCTTCCTCTACGGAGTATATTACAGTCAGAGGATGGAGGGAATGAGTATCTCTCTCAGGTTCTCCTCCCTCCTCCTCTCAGAGGTACAGAGCATCACAGGGAGAGAAAGCATCCCCCGACACGCCTGTGTGTTTCTCATTCTCACCTCATGCGTCTGCTAGTCTGAGAGGCCGAGCGTCTGTGGAATTTTGCAGAATTGGTTTCCGTTTCCTCCTCACATCATTACGCGGCTGCAGACTGCAGCTCAGACCGCTCGTCTCTCGCGGTGCTGACTGAGCTCGGCACTAAATCTCCCGGCGAGGGTCTGTGGCGCGGCACGGCCGGCCAGTCGGCGGCGTTTATTGCTCTTTGTTCTGTCTTTATCCCCCGCTTCTCTGGACAGGCGGCGTGAGCCCCTTGACGCGCCTCTCGTTACTGATCCCGCTGGGGTGAGGAAACAGCAGGGAGAGGCGCTTCTAATGAAACACTGAAGCGGAATCGTGCCGTAAAACTGAACTTTTAATGCCTATGAACTCACAGGCGAAGTTTGAGAGAAACTCATTGTACTGCCGAAACAGGCTGACGGGAGCAGAACGGGTCCCTGTGCCACGCCCTCTCGAGGAATGTGTGGTGACATCATCTCAGACAGGCTCCCATGGACTGTCCTGTCTAAGAGTTGTATCAAACTCCAGTTGAATGATCTTGATGTCCTCTCAATGCCCATCACCAGAGCTCAAAGTGGTACAACAATTGTCTTCCTAGAGCGGTATCATTAGGTAATCATATTGAACATGAGTGCACTTTTCTGTCTCGTCCAAATGAAGCTGAATATCTGAATATATGACACTACAAAGCCCTTACCCTGGAAAATTTTTTCTAAAGGCTAATAGAAATCTTATCACTGTTTCCACAGCAGACAGTCATCTAGCTGAACTGCTCTAGTTATTGCAGAAGTGAATAGTGTAACATGGTTCTTTCTGTTCTGAGGCCTCATATAGTGAATTTCGTTTATGTAGTGCAGTTTATGTAGGTTACATAAATTAGAAGGGGGTAAAATGAAAAGAAAAATAAATTAAAGAAGCTGTTTGTGAGTGTGTGTGTGTGTGTGCGTGTGCGTGTGCGTGTGCGTGTGCGTGTGCGTGTGCGTGTGCGTATGTGTGTGTGTGTGTGTGTGTGTGTGTGTGTGTGTGTGAGTGTGTGTGTATGTGTATGTGTATGTGTGTGTGTGTGTATGCATTTACGAGCATGCTTTCATGCATGACTGTATACGCCTGTACGCATTTGTGCTTCAGCACGTGTGCGTGCACAGTAAATGAGCCAATCTGAAACCTGTCACTCAGCTAGCAGGTGAGCCCGGGCCCCACAGACAGGTGCCCAGGTAACACCGCCAGAGAGGGCCAAACGAAGTATCGATCCTCCCTGTCTGACACCTCTCTAATTAGCAGGCAGCTCCAATACGTCTTCACCTCCTGTTACAGACCGGAGAGAAAGGGAAGGAGAGGAACCCGGCCCACAGGAGATAAATACCCTTCCCTACTGCAGAGACGGAGCACACAGCCAAAAGCTGCCGCTCACTCCTGGCCCTGCACCCGGATCAGATGCTGACACCGTTCGGATTTGGGCTCAGTGAGCCTTGTTTGAGGCTGTCCTGGCTGCTTTGCTTGGAGCAGGTGTCCCGCACGAACAGTTGGAGAGAGCAATAATTGACAATGAAACGGCAGAGTAATTGAGAACAGCAGAGTCTAAACTGCTGATTAGGCCAAATTATAGGTAATTAATAAAGTTAAGTGTAAGGTGGGGGGAGAGAAGGCAACCGAGCCGATAGCTCTCTGTCCGATTCCGTAATTAATCTTCCAGGCCTTTTTTTTTTGCAAATGAACATGGTTTGGAAGGTAATTTGGATAATATCCTTAACAAAATTCCCGGCATTTCTATGCCCACAACCACAAGCCCACATCCAACGCCTGACCGAGATCTCTGCTGCAGTGTTTATTTTGCCATACTTGGGGAACTGCCATCTGTAAAAGGCCCAGAGACAAGAACAGGGAAGAGCAGTGCCTGTAAAATCGCCAGCTTCGCTCATTCCAGAAGGGCCGCAGACAAAAGGACTTCATCTCCCTTAACTCCCACACTTCACTGCAGGGCTGGGGACTCATCGTGTTCTCAATTGTTTCAGGACATGAGACAAATAGGATTCCATTGTTTCCTGCAAATGCCATTGGGCAGATAGACAGTTGTTCGTTTCTAATTGATTGAGTGCAGAAAGTGTATCAGTTTGCTTTTTTTTTTGCTGGAAACATGGAGTGTGGCAATATTTTGTTTCACTGATATACACAGAATTTTTGCCAGGCTGTGTCGGGTTATCTGGGTGGCCTTTGGATTTGATTGTTGCATTTTAATGGTTTTTTCCCTCACTCTCAGATTAATGAAAGTTCCCGTGGAAAACAACACCAGCACACTGAACTGCATGCCCCTGACAGCCTTTTCTGTGTCCTCGTTCTCGGTGTCTTAACTCCCTGCACCGGGAACCTTTTTTATTAATCATGACGCATAATATTTTCCAGGTGAAAGAAGTGTGTACGCATGAAAAGAGCCTATTAAAACAGCTAATCTATCATTCTTCCCTGCGTTTTTCACAATTTGTAATATGAATTATGGTAGTCTTCTGATATCAGGCACACAGGGTAGCAACATTAAATTCATGAATTCATCATGGTCTGGCAGGATTCATACAACATCTCTTGACAGGTTGTTGTCGTTGCATATTTATGTAACGGAGGAGGTGTTGGTGAGCCAATAAGAAGCAGCGCCCCCCATGGACCGAGAACCAAAGGCACAGTGCAGTGACACAGGGAGACTGTGCTCGAGGAGACTCTGCTTTCCAGATAAGACATTACCTGGCCTCTTACCACGGTATGTAACACACACTGCTTGAAAAAAGGATCCATTCTGTCACTTCCGTTCTGCGCTTAGAGTTACCTCTCTCCCATCACAAACCATCTCGAGCCTCCACAGTGACCTCCCCCCCCTGTGCTCACGAGGCAAGGAGTACACTGCTCAATAAATAACAGAGAGAATCATGAATAAAACAGAGCACGGGCCTCCTGACAGACAGCATTTCCCTAAAATGCACTGTGGCCGGGAGATGGACATGCTACAAGGAAAGAATTGTGCCAGGACCTTTCTTCAGTCGGTCAAACACAACATGCCACATTCACACACCACCCACACTCTTTCCGAATACATCTCAGTGCCAACAGCAATATAGCGTATGTCACAATGCAATGTACAATCAGAACATACACCAACATCCGGAGAGAGGAAAAAGCTATCACTCTGTGTGAGAATAATAGGCTTCTACATTCTGCTGTGATCACACTCCAGCCCCCCCATCTGCTACAACACCCCACTCCACAGACAATTGGCTTCATATGTTTGTGGAAATGTTTACTGTTTGAAACTCTTTCAGTTCCTGGAGTGCGTCTTTGACATGATCATAATAAGGGTATCATGATGTGGGAGAAAGACAATAGTAATATTCAGATCCACACTCATTTCTTAACAAAGTCCATTTCCCACACAAACTAGAGGCTAAAGGATCTCATTTATTAGTATACTACTCATCAGAGAAATGGTAGTATGCTAAAGCAAATAGGCTGGTCATCCTGCTTCATTGTAACCTATATTTAGTCCTTACCTACAAGATTTTAAAATTATGAAAAAAAAAATCATTTAGTAAAAAAATCATTCTCAGATATGATTAAATAGCTATTTTTCAAAGCAACAATATGTGTTTGTAATTATTTGGGTATTCACCCATACAAAATCATTTTGATTTTGAAACAACATGACAAAAAAAAAGAACACTGTCTTTTACATTATTGTCAATAATTGTCATTTAGCAGACACTCTCACAAAGACAATAATATAACATGGAAAGCACAGTGTGTAACTGCAGTTCTTTGTGGTAGATTTGGGTACGCTGTGGTGGCAATGTTTTGCTAAAACACTGTGGAGCCCTCTCGCTCTCCCAGGACTTAATCACACTTTGAACAGAGCTCCGTTCACACTGCCTCAAGGCATGAATGATTGCGCCGATATAGGGGATAAAATACAGTGTGCTGCTGAAAGCAGGTCAGGGGTCACTGCACAGGTATGTGTACACACAGGCCTGGAGACACATGGCAAAACACAAATTTTTTTACCACAAAAATGTAATTTCTGTCCTCCTCCTTCCTTCTGCCATCTGAGGAGTGACATTTCCTGCATTCTAAAATGACAAGTTCACAGGGGAACGTACGTAGGAAGGTCGTGTCATGAACTCCGGACTGCTAGGAAATTTATAAGCTCAGTAGGGCGTGACGTGGAGCACGCTGAGGTGGCTGGCTGAATGGGATTTCTGTTAATTACAGATGGAGTGACCCCTGCGAGGACCTTCTCCACTCTGAACTCACTCTGGAAGGGAGCTAAACAAAGACTTATTCAGCAGATATGAATTTCTATAAAATCAAAGCATGCATTTGATGTGAGTAGGGTGGTACTTTTATTTGGCTTGGATTGGAATCTGAGGAAGGGATCGCACCTGGTCACAGGCCCCCTTCCGCCTGTGTGGACATCATGAATATGGACTAAGTTAGGGAGAACGGGGTGGAAGACGGACACCATGAACAGCTGACATGTAACGGAAGTGGAAGGTGGGGTTTTTGTAGTTGTGGATGGCACTGATTTGTCCAAGTTTGATTAATTGTGTAAGGATTGTCTGTAAATTTTCCCTCACTCCGGAGCGGTACTAAACAAAGCATTACAGTTACAGTGCATGACACAGAGAGATGAATCCCTCCTCCCTCTGACATCAGATTAAAAAGGCAGGCTGGCGATTGGCTGTCCCTCGGCGCCGCTGATAATTAGATGAGCGGGCTGGCAGGTTCCTCGACTCCTGGCCGCACGCTCTTTATCATTTAGGCTCTTCAATCGCATTACAAGCACCTGCTCGCTGAGAGAGACCGCACGGGAGCCTCGCTCTTTAATGGAAATTCATTTCGCGTCGGGTGAATTTCATCAGGGGTCGTCCTGAGACCTACACTCTCTTCGCTGGAGAGGAATCTAAAAGAACGAGTGTTTTTGTTGCCCTGATATTGGATCGCACACATTGCTCTCGCCAGAAACGTGAATGACTGAGTAACGGCAGCCAAAACACGCCAACCTGCTTCTAGCTGTTATTGCTGCTGCTGGAAAACGCCAGGTGTTGTGAATCAATTCTCAGTTCTCTTCATTAAAAAAGTGACCATGGTGAGCAGTGTGTTTTGTGCGAGAGAGCCAAGGGACGGCTCCCTTTGCCAGGATTGGCTGGCGTCAGACAGATTGAGGAGCGTCTAACGTGCGCCTCCTTCCTTTTCAAGGTCAGCAGTCGTATTGCGTTTGTATTTATTGTGGCACCTGGGAGAGTTTATTTTGCGTGCACCCTTGAGTCTCGAGCGAGCTGAGATAAAGGCACACTTACACCGAGGTGTAATTTAATGCATGTGTTTTCCCTTCCACAAATATTGTGGTGACATATTACTGTTATAAGTCTTTTAAAAGCCATTACCCGCATGGCCTGCAGCGAAAGCTTTATTTAGATTCGCTCTCCTGTGGGACAGCACACACCATGAGACTGGAGGATGCTTCTAGACAATTTATATGATCCCGTCTTTATTATAATGAATGGCTTTGTTTTAATCAGCCTATTTAGTGTTCTTGAGTGGCCTCTAAACCGATTTCATAGTTGAATTGTGGAGAGCATAAAGTCCGCTCTGGCAAGCCTGAGGCGCAACTTATTAAAGGGAAAAACGCTTGCTGTCCTGACGTTATGGAGAGCCTCTCTGCTAATAACTGAGGTGTGTCCTCATGTTGAAAGATTCTCTACCTGCCAGTCTCATGCTTATGTAATGTCATAATTACAACAATTCCAAAAAATTGTGTGTGCCTGTGTGTGTGCGTTTGTGTGTCTGTCTGGGTGTCTGGGTGCATATGCGTGTGCATGCACATGCATGCATGTGTGTGTGTGTGCATGTGTGTGTGTGTGTGTGTGCATGTGTGTGTGCACGTGTGTGTGCATATGTGGGGGGGGGGGGGGGGGGGGGGGGGGGGGGGGGGGGGGGGGGGGGGGGGGGGGGGGGGGGCTGTTATTCAATAGGCTTTAAGAGGGCAAGCATACTTAAATACCCTTATGTGCTTATCCACAGAGATAGAGCAATATGTTGATATCTTTATTAATGTTAGATATAAATAATGCTAACATACTAACACTGTATGCTACATGCCTATTTCATTAGTTGTTTTTTTAGTTGATGATTAATGAACATATCTTTGTTTCATTCTGACGGGTTAGGGGGTTATGGGTTAGGGGGTTAATGGTTTATAGTGCATAATTGAATTTGATTTGCCGTAATGATTATTAGTGGAGGTCAACAGGTCAACAGGTGAGATTTTGCCACATGTATTCACTGTAAATGCTATGTTACAGCAATCCAATGTGCTGTAGTAACTAACAGATAAATGCATTCCTGAAATTTAAAGACACTAAGCTGAAACATAATATTCTTTTAGGTCTGTTTTTGCTTTATTTTTATTTCTGTAGTGTGGTGATGTGGTCCCCAAGTATGATATTTTGTTGCTATTAATTTGCTTTTATGATAACAGCGCAGGTGGGGGAGGACGCCGGGAGTCACGATACAGTGCAGGTGTGCAGGTCAGATCTTCCTGCAAGCACACCCTTTAAGCCTTGTAGAATCTCAGTGTAGATCACTGAATACTGGGATTTCCAGACACTTAGCAGTGAGATTCCATTGCTTCAGGTTTATTTCAGGAGGTATGCTGCGTTATGTGTATTCTTTCAAAAGCCCCCCCCCCCCCCCCCCCCTCCAAACAAACACACACCAGTCTGGAAATAAAATGCACTCCCCCGCAGGATATGAAAGCAAAATCACAGCAAAGCACACAGAGACGCGAGCAGGCTGCATCTCGAGGGCTCGTTCGCCCTACAGGTGTCCCAGAATAAAAGGATTAAGGGCTGAGAGACGCTGAGGGGCCGGGGGGAGAAGGGGGGAGACTGGGGGGGGCGGAAGGGAGGCTGGGGGGGTCGGGAGTGAGAGCGAGAGGCAGCCCCTGGCTGACGGCTTGTGTTTAATAAAACGGATGGTCTGACCGCAAGGCCTGCTGTTACCATTATTCTGCTCCGGATGGATTGATGGCGGGCTGTCGGCACCCAGGGCCTCCCTAGCCCCAGACCGATGGCGGGAAGAGGACGCTCACGGTCGCCCTGCCCGTGTGGGGGTGCACCTCGGCCACCAGGGAACTGCGGATATTTAGGGTCTCACTTTGACACAGACACAGGACAATCCTACACGCCTCATTGTCTTCTTGTGTTCCTGTCGGGATGCCACTTGGATGCAGGCCGGCACTCGACTGAACGACTGCCTCCTGTAAAAACAGCACATGGGTACGGCTCTCATCCACCACCAGGTCCTCTGACTCGCGGCTTTTGGAAAGGTGAAGGTGAGTGGCTGTTGGATAACAAGGTGTCACAGTTTTTGAGTTAACATGTGAGACATCGTTAGCACAGTCCACCTCATCCATAGGATTGACAGGGTAAAGGAAAGGATGTAGGGGCGTTCAAAACTGTCAGGCATCCCATGATGCATTACAGGGTCCTCTCAGCTCAACGTGAGTGCTGTGCCACACTGGTGCCCTTTTCTGCTTACAGCATCTACAAAACAGACATTAATACTGTATATTTAATAGGCAGTGGCAGTGAATTAAAGATATATGGAGATATATTTCAAATGATCTTATGAGCATTATAACCATGTCCCTAGAAAGGCTTTATACATACCATACTGATACGTACCTATAGTAAATTAATTTTTAATAAGAGTGCTGGGGGGATTGTCTTTAATATTGTTTCAAGGACAAGGCAACCAAGGCATATACAGTACAGTGGGTCGATAATGCATGTGTCTATAGATATGATTACTGTCAGACATACCAGCGAGATATTGAGACACAGTTATAGGACCTGCAGTGCAATACCTGGGTGCTGTAACAATGCGTCATCAGCCCAAGGATTCTGCAGAGATGAGCTGCAGCAAAACAGTTTATTTGCAATAAACTACTACCTCAATAATTTATGAGATTTAAAATAAATATCCCAAAATAAAATCACCTGCGTTTTCTCTGAGATCTGAAGGGCCCATATCCCATAATGCATTGTAGTTTTGAGCTTTCTCTGTATCTGCACCTTGGAACCAGCCCTTTGGCAGAGCCGGGAGCTGGGTGAGGGCTGGAGGCGCTGTGGGGAGAGAGCAGAGTAATGCACAGCGGATCCTGGACTTCATTAGCCTCAGCTGGGGAGAGACATGCAGGGTTCATTAAAGCCCCAGAGATAAATCTGTGTCAATTTGCCAGCATAGCCACTTGGCACAGTGTCCACAAGGGCAATGGGAGAGAGGTAAAACCAGACAAGCGCACGCATGCACGCACGCACGCACGCATGCACGCACACACACACACACATACACACACATGCACGCACGCATGCACGCACACACACACACACATACACACACATGCACGCACGTACGCACGCACGCACGCACACATACACACACATACACACATACACACACGCACGCACGCACACACAGACACATACACACATGCATGCACGCACACACACATACAACACACACACACTCACACACACACACACACACACGCATGCACATACAACACACACACACTCACACACACACACACGCATGCACATACACGCACGCACACACACACACACACACACACACATGCATGCATGTATGCCCCCATAATGTGAAGTGACAGCAGAAATTTTTTAAAATTTTTTATTTATATATTCTTAAGACATATATTTAATGAAATGGCAGACAAAAAAAATCTAGGTTTACACTCAAAAAATTTGTCTGAAGCATTATCTATAAATCTTTAGCGCTGTGAGGTCCCACTGAAAATATATTACAGTGTGCCAGGCATCCTTCGCTAGCCACAATAACGTCTCTGGAAACGACTGTCATCAGGTTGTAAAATATTACACCGTTTGTGTACAGTGCTTGCCGTGCTGTGTGTGTGAAAAGTAGTCCATTTCCCTCTAAACAGCCACTGTCAAATTGAGTTATCTCCTCCGAGCCCCAAAAGCACATGGCTATCATATCGTCTGGCTGTTTTGTAGTGGTGTGGGATGAATTGAGTGCTGTTATTGTTACGTCTGTGAATACTGAGGTGTTTGTGGATGGCCGAGGGGTCCTTTCAGCTTCTCACAGCCTATCAGTGCAAATTATACTCTTTATGCAAAGTTAAAAATGGGCAGACCTTTCATTCCAGCTCTCTCCCAACCAGAGCGGGCTTTCTGCAATATATCGCACGTATAATTATGGGATGAAAAATATAAGGGATGGAGGAAAGGAATCTGTCTGCTGATAATAACAGCTTACTTCTCTGTGAATTAGAAGTCTAGCCACCAAACAGTTGCAGACAAGCACAGCTCCACTTGAGCCTCTCCCAATCTGAAAGGCTGACAGTGCTCGTGAAGGGAGTAGCTTCTCACATAATCAAAGCTACAATATGAAAAAAAACAGGAAGGACTGAATTCTCTTTCCTGACATGATGGGGAATTTTTACGGTTAGAGGGAAAATAGGTATTGACCGGTGGAGGTAAAAAGAAAATGTTGCTGATGGGCTGATGTTGTTGAAAGCTGCTGCGTGGTAGTGCAAGCCAGGTCACTGATGGACTGAGATGTTAGCGGTGAGAATGTGTGTATGTGTGTGTGTGTGCGTGTGTGTGTGTGTGCGTGTGTGTGTGCGCTTGTGTGCGTGTGTGTATGTATGTGCATGTGCGTGCGCATGTGTGTGCGTGTGCGTGCACGTGCACACGTGTTTGTGTGTGTGTGTGTGCGCGTGCACACGTGTGTGTGTGTGTGTGTGTGTGCGCGTGCACACGTGTGTGTGTGTGTGTGTGTGTGTGTGTGTCTGCAGTTCAGTCATCTCCCAGTGGCATATATCAACAATATCCTCACATCTTTTTGTTTTTTGTAAAGCATAAAATCATATTCATTTTTAAAAATGAAATGGTTCATCAATGTCACAGAGGCAATGTGTGTTAAATAATCTGGAGCAGAATTAAATTAAATGTAATCTTATACATGAATAGCCTGCAAGTAAAGATATGTTCTTAATGTCTGGTCTCTGCTGCACTGGGGTATACCGGCCAGCGCAGCGGTAACTGCAGAAATGCTGAGTCAGCATTCAGTATTGTCTCATTGACTTCATCACTCCTGCAGGTGAGACTACACAGCCAGGTACGTTCAGGTGTCCTCCCTACTATCTTGGTCTCTCAGGTGAAGGAGTAAGTGGTGGACTTTATTTTTGTTTCTGATTTGATTGGTAAGGATACGGTGTCTGTGTTTTGTTTGTATGGTGAAGTTTGTTGACTTGGAGGACTGGCCATTTGATGGCCAAACACTGCCCGCTTTATTTAAACCCTGCTTGCTGTTTATTTTGTGCCATGTTGAATCTGAAGTAGCTTCTTTTTAGCCTATTTACCTGAAAAGGATGAAATCCAAACCTCCCGCACTGGGATGGGACCTTATCTGCGGACTACAAACTTGAGGTATTCATACATATTTTTCCTCTTTCTTTCACATCTCTCATTTATCTCAGCTTGAAATGAAAAGGAAAACAGCCAAAGTAAAGAAAAATGCAACTATAAACCCTTGTCCTTGGTGTGTATATGTATTGTAGCTTAATCAGCTGCTTTTCAGTAGGGTACTGAGTTAAATTTTACACAAAGGATTAGAATGGATGGGTCATGGAACTCTGTTTTAACTTCAAAGTAATTGGTTGGTTTCAACATTGCAAAGTTATGAGATAATTCATCTCTGCTCGAATAGGAGCAGTTCTCACTTTGTTCTCTTGAAGCCCCCCCCCCCCCCCCCGCCCCCCCCGTGATTGGCTCGTATCACTCTCTAACTCCCTCCCCTCCACCTTTGCACCTGTGCAGTCCTCCTGGACACAGCTGTGGCTTTGATCTAAACCCAATTAGCACAATAAATTGTTCTTTCATTTTTCTGAAGATGATAAACTGCAGCTGACGCATTAATGTGCGTCTCACTGTACCCCAGAGAACCTGACTGACAAATAGGGCTTTAAGAGGTCTATGCCTTCGTGTTGTAAGAGATGTGGCTTAAAAATGAATGACAAATGTTTTTGACATTACTGACATTTAGAAACCACAATATACATTTCAGAATAAACTGCCTAATCACCTTTCAGCCCTAAATGTCAAATTGCAAAATTTACTATCGTTCAGTAGTATTTAATACATCATAGCTGATGTACTGAGCAGTTTTACTGCATAGTTCTGAAAGCTGGAGGTAGCGGGTTCTTTAGAACACAGGAGTGGGGGGGGGGGGTATTGCTTTGTGCTCTTTTTAACGAAATTTGTTTCAAGAGCAGTCGACACGCAAACGGGGGGGTGGACCAGTGTACCATGTCTCTCAGTAAGTTTCAATCTGATATGCTCATGTAAATTAAAGCTGGCAATACCGCCCTCTAGGATTATCCTCCAGTAACAGAACATAATACTTGTTTCACATAGCTAACTCAGGATACTAAAATGGCTAGATATAAGTACAGAAAGCAGGCCCCAGTGGCAGTCGGACTGGACTGTACCGTCATGTGGGGTGTGGGGATTGTATGTTGTGCCGTTCATAGATACCACATGACATGTCACATGATGCGTTACATATCGCATGCAAAAGTCACAGTATGTGCATTTCTGTCTGGGGTATCCAAATGACTGCCTCTCATAGGCCAGTGTTGTAACTCCCATAAGTCTGTGCTGTAGCTCCCATAAGTCTGTATGTAACTCCCATAAGGCTGTGCTGTAACTCCCATAAGTCTGTGCTGTAACTCCCATAAGGCTGTGCTATAATTCCCATAAGTCTGTGCTGTAACTCCTATGAGGCTGTACTGTAACTCCCATAAGGCTGTGCTATAATTCCCATAAGTCTGTGCTGTAACTCCCCATAAGGCTGTGCTATAACTCCCATAAGTCTGTGCTGTAACTCCTATGAGGCTGTACTGTAACTCCCATAAGGCTGTGCTATAATTCCCATAAGTCTGTGCTGTAACTCCCATAAGGCTGTGCTGTAACTCCCATAAGTCTGTGCTGTAACTCCCCATAAGGCTGTGCTATAATTCCCATAAGTCTGTGCTGTAACTCCCCATAAGGCTGTGCTATAATTCCCATAAGTCTGTGCTGTAACTCCCATAAGGCTGTGCTGTAACTCCCATAAGGCTGTGCTATAATTCCCATAAGTCTGTGCTGTAACTCCCATAAGGCTGTGCTATAATTCCCATAAGTCTGTGCTGTAACTCCCATAAGGCTGTGCTATAATTCCCATAAGGCTGTGCTATAATTCCCATAAGTCTGTGCTGTAACTCCCATAAGGCTGTGCTATAATTCCCATAAGTCTGTGCTGTAACTCCCATAAGGCTGTGCTGTAACTCCCATAAGGCTGTGCTGTAACTCCCATAAGGCTGTGCTGTAACTCCCATAAGGCTGTGCTATAATTCCCATAAGTCTGTGCTGTAACTCCCATAAGGCTGTGCTATAATTCCCATAAGTCTGTGCTGTAACTCCCATAAGGCTGTGCTATAATTCCCATAAGGCTGTGCTATAATTCCCATAAGTCTGTGCTGTAACTCCCATAAGGCTGTGCTATAATTCCCATAAGTCTGTGCTGTAACTCCCATAAGTCTGTGCTGTAACTCCCATAAGGCTGTGCTGTAACTCCCATAAGGCTGTGCTGTAACTCCCATAAGGCTTTGCTATAACTCCCATAAGTCTGTGCTGTAACTCCCATGAGGCTGTGCTGTAACTCCCATAAGGCTGTGCTGTAACTCCCATAAGGCTGTGCTGTAACTCCCATAAGGCTGTGCTGTAACTCCCATAAGGCTGTGCTGTAACTCCCCTTCTCTTCTGTTTTCCGTTTCTCTCATTCTTTGTCCTGTGTAATTGAAAATGATTTTTCCTCCCTGCAAAACAGTTATCTTTCAAATGGCAGTGGGTGTATGTTTGGTGCACAGTAGAAGCCGGTGATGATTTAAAGAAAATGAGTTTTCTGCCGCATAATGAGGATGAGGACCTCTTATTGTGTCAACGCTATAATGGCTTCATTTGAAAATGCAGTCTTTTACAACCAGCTCTCATTAACTGACTGAGCGAATACCACAATTGAACCCAAATTGCACCACCCTCGCCCTAGTATTATCCAGTATAACACACCGGATAAAAAGTTATTGTTGATTTGAATAAAGTCATTCAAGACCAGCTTGATGTTCCTGTCACAGGACATCTTCAGCGAACCAATGAACATGTCTCACCAGTTTCAGTTAGTTTAAAAAGAGGTATGGAATATGCACAGGCCTGGCGTAAATGATTGCATTTGTCTTCATTTTCACCGTCTCTTCAGATGTAAAAAGCCCGATTTGCATAAAACTAGAGCACGATTTTCCAAAACTCACACATGCAGCAAACTTAAAAAATGCAGTGGCCTCGTATCCTCAGGTTAATCAGAGAGGGGGCGGAGCAGGCGTTGTACACTGGGTAATGAGAAGGGCTCTTATTCTACATGGAGAAATGTGGGGAAAGTTTAGATTAGATTACATTAGATTAGATTAGATTCAACTTTATTGTCATTGTGCAGAGTACAGGTACAAAGCCAATGAAATGCAGTTAGCATCTAACCAGAAGTGCAAAATAATAGTATTATTTACAGAAAGTGCGGTTAAGAGTAATTACTCCAGTATAAGTGATGTTATATTTTACAGTATGTACAGTGTTAACAGATTATTAAATATATATAATATATTAATGTGTTATACACACTGTGTCCTATCACTGCACGTTTACAACATTTCAGATTAATTTCCAATAAACTCAAATTGTTATAAACATTGTTAGTGGTGAGAATGTGTGTGTGTGTGTGTATGCGTGCGTGCGTGTGTGTGTTGGCCCCATATATCACTGTAGACCACACCAGAGACCAGATGCTGGTGCTGCCCACTTAAATTTCCCATTTAAATGCATTGAAGCCTCATAGATAAAGAAACAAATTATTCGGGGTGGGGGGAAACCGGGGTGAGCTGATGCCCAAAGAGACACAGTCTTATCATCCCCCTGCCATGCTCCAGGTAGGGGTGGGCTGCACAAATGCTGTCCTGGGACAGAGATTTAGGGGTCACAGCCCTCTTAGTCCTGACTCCCTGTCCTCTCCTTCAGCTTGGCCCCAACTCGCCCACCTTCAGCAGAGCCCACAGGAAGATGCACGGACGACTTTAGTGCCGTTGTGCCCTGGGCTGTTGTGCCCTGGTGGAGACAGTGAGGCAGACGTCTGAGAGGAACAGGCGCTTCTTGAAGAGAGGTCACACGAGGACATGATCTGACCATGAGGACATGAAAGCACTCCAGCAAAAAGGGCATCTGTATCACCCCACCCTGAAACACACCACAAATACTCTCTCCATACAATCAGTGACCAGCTTTATTAATTAACATCTAAAAATTAAAACTCAGTTCTGCAAATGTAATTCTGTATCAGCAGCCCATGCTTGGGCTTGGTTCTGCATTGTCACTCAGCTGGAGAGTGCTGGAGAATAAAGCAAAACACCCTGAGTGCGTTTGCAGCTGTGTGGTTTTGGAGTTATCCCTGCCAGTGATGCCACAACCCACAGGTTATCTGTGCAAGATCATAAGATATTAAACTAATTGATGCTGATTCAGTCTACATTGATGAAATGACTTGCTTATAATTCAGTATGTTTTCACATGTACTGCAGTATGACTGTGCTGTCAGAGTTATATTCCTGATACTGTTGTATCTGAGGTTTAGACCCTAAAATTTTAAACTACTGTCACACTTAGAGAATTTGTGCTCTAGGTTCCACCATCCTGGAAAGAATTTAAAGGCACTTCCACGGTGAATCAGATTAAAACTGCAGTAACAACAGAATAAGTGGAGTTTTGACCCTGGGGATGAACTCTCATCACGGACTGAGACGCAGCGCACATATCAGATTTTAAACGCGATTCCACACATACTTTCACTGGCGCTGATGACAGGCAGACAGGCAAGCACACACACAGACAGAATGCCCATGTATGTGTCATATATACTTTTATATGTGGCAATGTTGTAAGGAGCAGGAATAATAACCGACAGGTTACTGGATCAATTTCCCTTTGGGACATTGCTGATGTACCCTTGGGCAAGGTAGTTAACCCAAAATTGCCTCAGTTAATATTCAGTTGCACAAATGGATAATATGTGGAAATGGAAAAATTGTAACCTATGTAGTTGCGCTCGATAAGAGCATCAGCTAAATGTCAATAATGTAATATAGTGAATGCAAAGACGAGACAGTGCCTCAATCTGATGGGTCTTCCTCAGATCACATTACAGCATCATTGGCAACTTTCATATAAAAGGCTTAATTCTGCACAGATCTCCCACTCTGAAGTGCATGCCAGCAATGTGTGGAGCTCCGTGCTGTTTCGAGTTAGCTTGTTTCCCTAGCTAAATGAGCAGTGGGTTATTGGTCACCATCCGCTCATTTGTCTTCATGACCCTTAGCGTCACATTTTTCCCCTAAATAAAAGGGGAACTGCGCGTGCACACTTTAAAATATTGGCAAGCCCTCAGTGTGTGTGACCTGTAAATAACTCTGAATGCCAGATCAGATTAACAGCGCTGAGAGCCAGAGAGAAGCAAGCATTTATCCAGCATGACAAACAGTCTCCCAACTCTCTCACTTTCAATAGAGTACAGATAGCAGTCTTGTGTGCTCACAATCACCAGAGAAAGAAAGAACCCCCCCCCCCCCCCCCCCACACACACATACACACACACACACACATACACACACACACTGTACTCCCACACCTGTACTTCTCTTTAAGCTGTATCCACCACAGTCTGAACCCTGTGGAGCAGGTGTGGTTCACTTACAGGTGACTACTCAAACAGAGTAAATAAATATGCAACAGAGCCGATTTATGCATTTTTTTTTTTTGCAGAACAGCATTTTGCTTATATCTTAGCCTTATGTGTCCAGTTTTTGCCAGTGAAGCTCAGCTCCGTCTTCATTTGAAGGTGTGGCAGATGACCTCGCATGCTTGAAAACTCCCTGACCTCAACTAAGCAGAAATACTTTTTTAATCAAAACTACATTTTTCACAAGTTTTAAAAAAGTTTTTCAAAAGTCTGGCAGTGAGAGGGCCACTCATAAAATATGCAGATGCAGTAAACAGATTTATCTTACTAATGCATTGGAGTATAAACTTTATCACTGCATGTAATGTATGTTATACATGTATAAATAAGACATGCATACATGCATTCTGCATAAGTTCTAAATGGATTTTTAAATATTGTTAACTCTAGAACATTTTTGCATGCATCCTCCTCTTTGTAACATTGTTCTGTGGTTAAATACTGCGGTTACCGATTCACACAGGAGCCTGCAGGAAGCGCAGTTCTGAGCTCTGACAGCTAGGCCTGTATACGTAAAACACTGCCTGCTACAGGACTGTCTCTGTGTAGTGCAATACATACAGTGTGGCAGCCAAACTGGTTATGCAGATATTATATAACTGCCTATAATGTGAGTCTGGACAAGACAAGCTGTTGATTTGCAGTTACTGTCTAATTATATTTCTCTGGTTTTCCTACTAATAGCTGTTCTGTTAAAATGTAACATGTCAAGTTATGGTTCAAATCTGTGGACTTGCTGCCAAAAAAACAGAGCCATCATTTTACAAAAAGGGACAGTCAAATGCTGTTAAAAATATTTCTTTGGCTGGGAGTGGAACCAAGTCTCTAAGGTTGATATCAGTAAAGCAGGGGATGTGAGAAAATCAGAGAATTTTTATTTATTTATGTATTTATTTTGGGGGGGATTTTGTGATGAAATGATCATAAAGCCGGCATCCCTGGAGCATACTGAAGATGACATCTAACATCATAGTACAGGGGTTTAAATTATTAAGCAGGTGTTTTATGTGCACCAGTAAGCAGCGGATATCCAATTCCTGCGAGGGCATTTGCATTTCAAGCTCCTTTCTGACAGTGCAAAGAGAACAGAACGCTTTCTTATCTGAGCGGCGTGAGGAGAGGGACAGACAGGGGCAGGGAGACTGGGGTCCCGCTGTGACGCTGCGTTTGATTGATTAGGTCCCTGCTTGCTGGTGGGCAGAAGGGCAGGTGACTCACAGGGTGGTAACATGCCATATGGAGCAGCCTGTATCCGGGAATACAATACTTAGCAGAGTTTCAGGTTTCAGTTTTGACCGAGAAGAGGGCTCGCCGGGGGGGTGGGGTTTGCAACACTGACAGAAAGTAAGCGGAATGAAGACCCGCGGATAGAGGGCAGCACTTCTGTTTAGAGATCACCCAGTGCTAGCTTCCTGAAAAATGCCCAGTCGTTTACATTACATTATTGTCATTTAGCAGCCGCTTTTATCTGCAGTGACTTACATAGGTTACAATTCTTACATGTTATCCATTTATACAGTAAAAAAATTTACTGAGGCAATCCTGCATTAAGTACCTTGCCCAAAGGTCCAGCAGCAGTGCCCCAGTGGGGAACTGAACCAGCAACCTTGTGGTTACGAGCTCTGCTCCTTAACACTGTGTCACACTGCCTCCGTAGTTTAAAAAGGCTGATTCAAATACAATTGAAATATGCACATATGACTGCAAGTTTGTAATTTTAGTGTCCTGGGAAAAGCCAGCAAGAAGCCAGAAAATGATCTCTGGGGAAAATGTTTTGTTGGGCGTCCATTCACTGAATGTGTCCAGTCAGCGGCCCTCACGGGGCACATTTATAAATGCCTGGGATGGCTGACTTAAACCCTTCCCTGGCGTTTGTTTTCTCAGAGAAAAAGCCAGGCTAAAACTGCGAGCTGTGAGCTTTGGGGAACAGCAGCGTGCAGTTTATGCCAAAAGCGCGTAAAAAAGCGATTTCCACCTCAGTGATTCAGCCCTTCACTCCAGCCTCTTTCTGTGGCACCTTCTGCCAGATAACTTGGAAGAAGATTAATTAACGCGGAGAGGGTGTGCATTGAGCCCCCTGTCCTATTAAAATTTCCATCCCTGATCATTGTTCTGTAATGAGTAGGTGGTCAGGTTGCGTTTCTCAAGCATCAAATTTTCCGCCTCCACTCTTTGCCACAGGAAATATTTCAAATTATTATGCCTACAAGGCTTAATTTATGAATAGTCCCCTGCATGTTTTAAGGAGGAGATTATTCATGTGTACTGAGGCATTTCACAAGCAAATGAGTAATAGGTGGGGGAAATGTAATAATCTGGGTTCTGAGCTGATGACCAGTGGGTTTCCAGGAGAAATGCACGATGGAATGGCCGCACTCTTCTGCCCATGCATGGTGCTTACACACCCTGGCTCCATCAAAAAGCTTTTGTACTGATGGTAATGTTTGCACAGCATTGCTCCAGGTAAAATGTCTTCCAAAAGAAAGCTAATAACGGATGTGTACTGTGGCAGCAATCGGCCAATAGTGTTTGTTCTGCCTTGACCCTTCACCTTTACGTATATCGTTCCCTCTGGCCGTAAATTACTGCCTTCGTTTCTCTGCGGGCGGGAAAAAAACAGGCCACGCAGGAGAAAAACAGAGCAGCCAGCACAGGCGAGCACTGAGATTTGAAGGGATCACAGAGGCCAGATCACAGAGGAGGATCTCTGCTCATCAGCAGCTGCTCCTGGGGGAGCTGAGAGGAGCCTGGTCTTTCCCAGGCTCCGTGAAGCCAGACTCGGTCCCATCCGTGCTGCCGGTGTTCACCTTTTCACTTCACACGACTGAAACAGCACAGTCACGTGGCGCCGTTCATGCTCCACCAGGGCCTCCTCTGTTTGGTCGATGTCTTGTGCATGCTCTAGCTGCGGGTTCCGCTCGTCAGGAGACGCACCAGCGCTTGGGTCCGGTAACACTGCCCCCCTGTGTTCCAGCTATGCCATGACATTTTGACAAAGAAGAAAAATGAAATCCATGCACTTTTTTTACAATAAAATCTAAATATTGAAAAGAACTCAAGGAAAGGGTTTCATTATATTTATTACTAAGAGGATACATATGTATCATCTTTATATAACTCTTTAAGGTAGGATCTCATTAATTGATGAACATATGTTCTTCATGTTCTTGTGCAGATGTATAGCCTGCTTGGTAGCTGGTTTGCAGTTGTCACACGGTCTGCAGGCAGGTTTAGTACCAGCAGCATTAATGTGATGCCTCCCCGCAAACTTCTGTCCTATCCTGGTTCCTGGGCGGGCACCAAAAAGCCCAGCAGCTCCACCGCTAAGAGAGATGCTCTGCAGACTCCGGCGTGGGAAGGCGGGTAATTGATTTCTCTCCTTTCCCTTTACTTTAAGTGTCACCGGCTCCTGAAGAGAGGAGGGCTTCTGTCCCAGAGTGCCGGTGCTTCTCATTCCGGCTCTGTCAGGGTTAGGGGTGAGCTGCAGGGTGGCTCCATTACGGCTCAGCGGTGCAGGATGAAAGCACTTGACGTGGCATGGAATGCAGGAGATGGTAGAGATGGCTGCAGGCCCCTGTACAGCATGCTTTTACCTGCAGCTAGGGCTTCTGCAGACCTGCAGTATGCACATGAAGGGTGTTCACCGAATGCCTGATGCTCCTCTTCTCAGATAAGGTATTCATAACCCCCATTAATAAGGTTTTCTAATTTCATTCTTTGTGTAGTTCAAACATTAGCTCTTCTCCAAAGGTCCTCGAGCTCTTTTTCTACCCAATGTACAAACAGTTTCTCTATTTTTTCTGTCCTCTTTTAATGCCTTGAATTTATTGGCAAGATAATGAGGATTTGAGGTTTTGAAATTCGCCCGTAGCAAGTCATTTATTAGCTTAGCATACAGCCTTATTCAGAGTGGCTTACGTTGCTGACATTTTCTCACAGTGTCCTTTTATACAGTTGAAGATATTTACTGAAGAAATTCAGCTTAAGTGCCTTTGTCAGGGGAAAAACACTAAGGCCAGACCTGGCATTTTAAACTGAGTTATGTGTCTAGACCTTAATCGCTTTGACTATTTCCAAGGTGGATCTGAATGTTGGGATTGTGATGTTGTTGCAGTTTGAATAATGTTATTCGCTTACGCCCTCTTTCCTGGAAGCAGACAGAATTCCCGCTGTGCTCTGAGCCTTAGGTTTCATCAGGGCAGCACACAAGACACAAAACGGGCGTGTAGAATGTTCTAAAGAGGAAAACAGTGTGGATTTGAACATCCAGTTGAAAAACGCTCTAACTTTGGCAGAGAGTTTATTCATCTTCAGTGTTCTGCTTCAAGAAATAGTGGAATTGAAACTGAAAAATATAATATATGCGCTGCCCTAATATACCAATAGTTTTGGAGCTTCTTAACCGCTATATGGCTACAATTCATTTCTAAATATAACGCAACTGTAAGTACAGACTGTAGATAGAAATAGCAAATACGCTGACAACAGACATGGCATTAACTGTTCTGTGTTGCCACAAAACATGATAACTGGATTGTTCATTGGCTAAACACGATGACTATGTTGCACAATGGCTAAATATGATATTATATTTAGCTACTGCTCAGTCTAGATTGTGCAGTAATGCCACTGACAGTTTCCTCTGAGGAGTTTTCACCATCTTCAAGCCAATGGTTCATTCAAAAGTAAAACAAACACAATATTCTGAGACATTGAGGGACTGTAATGCACCTCACTTTGGTTTTCTTCCTGTTCCCCCTTCCTGACATTGTCGAGGTCTGATGCTCCAGGTTTTGGTTGGTCTGGAGGGGAAGGCATTATGGCTGTGATGTTTTGAGCCACTCTCATCTGATCAGGTTACTTGCAATTTGCTAGCCCAGCCCTTCTGTGAGCATTTGTGTTGATGTGCTGTGCTTCTTCACTAGAGCCTTAGCTCTCCTCACAGCTCTCACCACTTTGCTCTCCCTGTGGGGAGATACTGGGCTGCTGGTCATGTGTACAAAGTCATCCCCCTGTGCAGGTGTGCAAACTCTGCTGCCCCCAGCCAAGGCCTGTGGTCTGCGCCTGGGATCTTTAAAAGACTCCTGAGAGGTATTACATTTCACATCTTAAACACAGACCAAATAAGATGTTATTGGACACAGTGGATCCTTCACATGAGCACAACTATTCACAATATCTATCCATGATAGTTCAAATGAATAATTGTTTTTCTCAACTAACAATTAACCTATTTTCCATACAGCATTAAATATGGAGATTCAAAATAGACAGCAGATTTGAGAATGTTGCATGTCATGTTTTCATAAATAATGTCCAGGTAATAAAAAATAGAATGTGTCCTCTTGAACCTTTTGTAGACGTTTTTCAGCACACGCAGTTGTCATTGTTTGCTTAATTTTGTCTGTGGCGTAAAGCAGTTAGCGCGTACGCTGACCCGGCAAAGGAGGACTGTGACAAACTGGTATATATGGCTCAGCCATTAGCCGCACCATTAAGGAAATCAGGCCACAAATGGCGTAATTTGTTCAGCGTGGCCATTCCCGCTCTCTCTCACCACCCCGCCACACAGATATTCATCGCCTGCTAATTATGATGAACCCAGAGCAGTGGATGTGAGTAATAAATTAGCTGAACTAGATGTGCTTATTTTAGAGGCAAAATAGCAAAAAAAACACTTGTTCTGGAACTGCACAGCATTGTGAGTTTGCTAAACACGCTCCTGGCACGCTGAAGTTTGTCCTCATCTGCTTGCCGCACTGTGAGGCTACACTGAACCCGTCATGGCTGGCCGGTGCCAGGCTCTGCCCCGGTGTTTCTGACACAGCGGCACGGAGCGTAAAGCTCGGCTCCTCTCGTGTTCCACAATCCCCTGTAGTTATGATGCCACTGTTGTTGCGTCTCTCCCACTTTTCCCTCCTCCATTTCCACTTCTCTTCCTCAATAAAAAATAAATAGATAAATAGTGCAGTTTTACAGCTAAAGTGTCACAAAGCACTGGGCAGAGTGAGGGAACTCCGAGCCAAAGGGGGACAGAGGGGGACACGGTTTCCTGGCCTCTGGGATGGGAGTGAGCAGGTGTGCCAGGGTCCCCTCGTTTCACTCCTCTCAGCCACCCTGTTTGCGTCACCGGTTTAAAAAAAGATTTGAAACAAACAGCACTCACACAGTAGATTACTTGCGCTGATTTTGTTCTCCACAAGCCGTGTTTGTTTCCAGCGTGAACATATGCTGACAAGGCACTCAGCTAACGGTGCTCAAGGTCTACACATGACCACACAGGAGCACAAACCTTTATTTGCTTTCTCTTGCTGTCTTTGGACAAAGTCTCTGAGAGCGAGCAACAGGCCCACCTGCTGGAGGTGACTTCACAAGGTGAACGGACTCAGTTAAGCACCAGTGGCAGGAGAGAGCGTCCTAGCGCTTCCAGTCTTTGTGATGAAAGCAGCTCCAGAGATCCAGCTCTGATCTGACTATAACTGGCCTCTTGCAGAGCGTTTGTTGGCTGTACCTGCAGCATCAGGTCAAAGGTCAAATAAAGACAGCCAGCTAAGATGCCTGCATCACATCATTAAGCCCCGTCTACGCTGGGACGGATCGCTTCCTGCCAAAACCGCTCTGTGACTCACCAGCCTCTCTGGAGTGACTCGCCCGTCTCTCCTGCGGGTCTCTCATGCAGTGCCAGTGGACGCGTTGATGAAAAAACGCCAGCTCCATCCTGGCTGGGGATTTTAATGACTCCCTTGATTTCCCCCAGGGAGAAAGGAAACTTATCAAGCAGGCTTAATGAGATCTTTAATTGAGGAACACTTGTGCAGCTCGTTAAAAGGACACAGAGGAAGGTAGCTGGCTGCCTTTGGCAGCAGGAGCTGATGCTGTCGGGGCTCAGGCAGGGACTCAGGCGCGGACCACGGGAGCGTCGGGTTCCGTGCGTCTTTACTGGAATCGTCAGGCAATTCGCTAATCCGAAAACAAGCAGGGTCGAAAACCGGGAGACAGTCCGTGGACAGAGCGAGGATCGGGAAATCGGAGCAGGCAAGGTCGGGGAACCGGACAGGCAGACAATCAAGCGAACAAGGCAAGGAGGCAGGCAAAAACGAGATCAGGGTACAAGCAGGGTCGAAAAACGGGAAACAGGCAGACAGAAGCATAAAGCAAACGCGGGGACGAAACAGGCGAAAAACACTGTGACGAACTAGCAACAGGACAAGGAAAAGCAGGGAAGATATAGGGCAGGGCAGACGAGGGAATGGGAAGCAGGTGTACAGGCAATCAGGCGGGCGGAGACCGGGCGGGGAGCGGGGCAGGACCAAAACACAGGGAAAACAAAAGCACATGGGCAAAGGAAAAAACAAAAACTCGACAGCTAAGGAGGCGGAGCACTGACAGTACCCCCCCCTCTACGGACGCCCCCAGGCGTCCCAGCGGGTGCGCCAGGATGCCGGCGGTGGAAGTCCCTGATGAGGGCAGGATCCAGGATGTCCCTGGCAGGGACCCAACACCTCTCCTCAGGACCGTAGCCCTCCCAGTCCACCAGGTACTGGAATCCCCGTCCCCGGCGCCGGACCTTTAGCAGGCGGCGCACGGTGTAAGCCTCCGTTCCGTCGATCAGGCGAGGCGGCGGAGGAGCCCTCGGAGCCGGGCAGAGGGGGCTACTGACGACAGGCTTGACTCTGGAGACATGGAAGGTGGGGTGGATCCGACGGAGCGAGAGCGGGAGCTTGAGCCGAACCGCTACGGGACCAATCACCTTGGCAATAGGAAAGGGGCCGATGTAGCGGGGTGTGAGCTTGCGGGAATCCGTCCTGAGGGGAAGATCCCTAGTGGAAAGCCACACCCGCTGCCCCAAGCGATAGCGGGGGGCTCTGGAACGGTGGCGATCGGCGAGCCGCTTAATCTGCGCTGAGGAGCGAAGCAGGGCGAGCCGTGCACGTCTCCAGGTGCGGCGACATCGCCGGATGAAGGCAGCTGCCGAGGGGACGCCGACCTCCTCCTCCTGGGCTGGGAACAGGGGAGGCTGGTACCCTAGACAGCACTGGAAAGGGGACAGTCCCGACGATGATGAGGGCAGGGAGTTAATGGCGTATTCCACCCAGGGCAGTTGCTGGCTCCATGCTGACGGCTCCTGGGAGGTGAGACACCGCAGTACGGTCTCCAATTGCTGGTTCGCCCGCTCGGACTGGCCGTTGGACTGGGGGTGGAACCCAGACGACAAACTGACCGTGGCACCCAGCAGCCTGCAAAAAGCCCTCCAGAAGTGAGAGGTGAACTGGGGGCCCCGGTCGGACACCACGTCTGTGGGCAGCCCATGTAGCCGGAACACGTGGTGGATAAGCAGTTGGGCTGTTTCTCTGGCAGAGGGGAGTTTTGGGAGTGGGACGAAGTGAACGGACTTGGAAAACCGATCTACGATGGTGAGGATGGCGGTGTTACCGTCAGAGGTGGGCAGACCGGTGACGAAATCCAGAGCGATGTGGGACCAGGGTCGTCGGGGAACTGGCAGGGGTTGCAGCAGGCCAGCGGGCGGCTGGTTAGATCTCTTGTTTCGGGCGCAGACCGAGCAGGCAGAAACAAAGCTGCGGACGTCCTCCTTCATGGTGGGCCACCAGAACCGCCGACTGATGAATGCCGCCGTGCGTCTGGCGCCGGGATGGCAGGCGAGTCGGGACGAGTGCCCCCATTGCAAGACCTGAGAGCGGACAGAACGCGGAACAAAGAGGCGATTAGGGGGGCAGGAGCTAGGACCCGGTTCGGTCCGGAGGGCGGCGTGGACGACGTTCTCAATGTCCCATTGTGCCGCTGCAACCAAGCATCGGGCAGGTAAAATGGTGCTGGGTTCCGGAGTCTCGTCTGCTGGCGCGAACTGGCGAGACAGGGCGTCGGGTTTCCCATTCTTGGTTCCCGGTCGGTAGGACAGAGTAAAGTTGAACCGGGAAAAAAGCAGAGACCAGCGGGCCTGTCGGGGGTTCAGACGCTTAGCCGACCTGATATACTCCAAGTTCTTATGATCTGTCCATACCAGGAACGGCGTCTTTGCCCCCTCCAGCCAATGCCTCCACTCCTCCAGCGCCAGTTTAACTGCTAGTAGCTCCCGATCGCCGATGTCGTAATTGCGCTCCGTGGGCGAGAGGCGATGGGAGTAGTAAGCGCAGGGGTGGAGTTTGCTGTCGGTGGCAGAGCGCTGAGACAGGACTGCCCCCACTCCCACGTCTGAGGCATCCACCTCCACGATGAACTGCCGGGCAGGATCGGGCTGGGTCAGAATGGGCGCTGAAGTGAAGCGGCCCTTCAGGTTGCTGAACGCCTCCTCCGCTCCCTGGGACCAGGTAAATGCCCTGTTAACTGATGTCAAGGCAGTGAGGGGAGCCGCTATCGTACTGTAATTCCGAATGAAGCGGCGGTAAAAGTTAGCAAAGCCGAGGAAGCGCTGCAGCTCTCGACGGGAAGTGGGGCGAGGCCACTCCTCTACAGCTCGCACCTTCTGCTGGTCCATTTGGATGTTACCCGCCGTGATCACGAAACCCAGGAAGGAGACGGTGTCCCGATGAAATTCGCATTTCTCTGCCTTGACATACAGGTGGTTCTCCAGCAGGCGCTGGAGAACCCGACGGACATGCTGGACGTGTTCGGGTAAGGAACGGGAGAAGACGAGTATGTCGTCCAGGTAAACGAACACATACTGGTTCAGCATGTCACGGAGGACATCGTTTACCAGTGACTGGAACACAGCTGGGGAATTCGTCAGACCGAATGGCATGACCAGATATTCATAGTGCCCGGAAGAAGTGTTGAAGGCAGTCTTCCACTCGTCTCCCTCACGGATACGGATCAGGTGGTAGGCGTTGCGGAGGTCGAGTTTGGTAAAGACGGTGGCCCCTTGCAGCGACTCAAAAGCAGTGGACAGGAGCGGTAGGGGGTAGCGATTCTTAACGGTGATGGCGTTGAGACCACGGTAATCAATGCAGGGACGAAGGGAGCCGTCCTTCTTCCCTACGAAGAAAAATCCAGCCCCGGCAGGCGAGGAGGACGGGCGGATGATCCCGGCAGCTAAAGACTCCCGGATGTAGCGATCCATGGCCTCCCTCTCTGGCGGGGACAGGGAGTACAGGCCCCCCCTTGGGGGTGAGGAGCCGGGCAGGAGGTCGATCGCGCAGTCGTAGGGGCGATGTGGAGGAAGCGAGGTGGCGCGGGACTTACTGAACACCGGCTTCAAGTCCAGGTACTCCGGCGGCACTGCCGACAGATCCGGGAATTCCTCGGGCGAGGGAGCGTCTAGCGACGCGGGAGCCAGAGCATCGCGAAGACAGTGGGAGTGGCAGAACGGGCTCCAGCCCAGAATCTTGTTGCCCTGCCAGTCAACGTGGGGGTTGTGCCGAGCGAGCCAGGGATGGCCCAGGACCACGGAAGCTTGTGGGGTGTCTAATACGTGTAGAACGATCTCCTCGCGATGGTTGCCGGAGATGAGGAAACTCACAGGAGGGGTGGCGTGAGTGATGCGGACCAGCGGGGCCCCGGTGATGGCGTGGGCTTCTAGCGGAGAGCGCAGCGGGACACGGGGCAGCTGCAATCGGGCCGCTAAGCCGGCATCAATGAAACTCCCGTCGGCCCCCGAATCGATTAAAACAGAGACAGCGTGGGATCGACCCCTGATGAGCAGAGTGGCCGAAAAAAGAGGGCGGATCTCAGGAGGCTGATTTAAAGGGGTCACGCTCACCTGTACTCCCCTTGCTACGGGTGAGCGCTGGCTTTTAACGGGGCAGGTCGCCACGAAATGCCCTGGCTGACCGCAGTACAGGCAGGCTCCGGCGCTGATCCTCCTCTGTCGCTCGGCAGGGGACAGGCGAGTCACGCAAGTGCGGTCTACTTGCATCGGCGCCGGGGAGGTAGGCGGCAGAACGGCGGGGCTACGCGCAACCGGTGCGGGCAGTTCTTGGAAGGGGCTCAGCAGTCCACTGGCTCCTCTCTCCCGGCATCGCTGCGACAGGCGCTGGTCGACGCGGATGGCCAGATCCACCAGGGCGTCAAAGCTGGCCGGCAGTTCTCGGGTGGCCAGCTCGTCCTTGATGGACTCCGAAAGGCCGTGGAGAAAGGCGTCGTATTGCGCCGCTGTGTTCCAGCCACTAGTGGCAGCGAGAGTGCGGAACTCGATCGCAAAATCCGAAACTGACCGGCGCCCCTGGCGAATCCTGAGCATCTCCCTTGCAGCCTCGCGACCGTGTCTGGATCGGTCGAAGACCCTCCTCATCTCCTCAGCAAAGACCGTGAAGGAATGGCAGAAAGAAACGCCGGCGTCCCAGACCGCAGTGCCCCACTCCCTGGCGCGTCCCGTCAGCAGAGTAATGACGTAAGCGATCTTCGCCCGGTCCGTGGGAAACGTGGAGGGCTGCAGTTCGAAAACCAGGGAGCACTGGGAGAGGAACGACCGACAGGTTCCTGGATCCCCCGCGTATGACTCGGGAGGAGGCAGACGAGGCTCCCGGCTCGGGGGTGCTGGAGAAGCTGGAGGGGGAGCTGCCGCAGGCAGCGAGAAGCGATTACCCTGGCTCAGCTGCAACTGTTGCAGCTGGGACGTGACGCTGGCGAGGCTAGCAGCGAGGCCCTCCAGGGACCGGCCGATGGTTCCCAGCTGGGATTGGTGCCCCCCCAACAACGCGCCCTGCAGCTCTAGTGCAGCCCGCAGCTGGGGTAGGTCCGCTGAGTCCATGGTGGCTAGTTCGTACTGTCGGGGCTCAGGCAGGGACTCAGGCGCGGACCACGGGAGCGTCGGGTTCCGTGCGTCTTTACTGGAATCGTCAGGCAATTCGCTAATCCGAAAACAAGCAGGGTCGAAAACCGGGAGACAGTCCGTGGACAGAGCGAGGATCGGGAAATCGGAGCAGGCAAGGTCGGGGAACCGGACAGGCAGACAATCAAGCGAACAAGGCAAGGAGGCAGGCAAAAACGAGATCAGGGTACAAGCAGGGTCGAAAAACGGGAAACAGGCAGACAGAAGCATAAAGCAAACGCGGGGACGAAACAGGCGAAAAACACTGTGACGAACTAGCAACAGGACAAGGAAAAGCAGGGAAGATATAGGGCAGGGCAGACGAGGGAATGGGAAGCAGGTGTACAGGCAATCAGGCGGGCGGAGACCGGGCGGGGAGCGGGGCAGGACCAAAACACAGGGAAAACAAAAGCACATGGGCAAAGGAAAAAACAAAAACTCGACAGCTAAGGAGGCGGAGCACTGACAGATGCAGTGATTCCATGGACTCCAGCACTGGGAGAACAGAAGGAGTCCAGAGACAGGATCTAACATGGGCTTCTGAGGAGCAAGAGCATACTTCTGTCTATTGGTCAGTCTGCATCTCTAAAGGAAGGCTGATTATGTACCAAGTTATGAATCTTTAATACCTGTTTCATTACACTGCAATTACATTACATTGCATTATTGGCATTTCGTAAAAAATCTTATCCAGAGCAACAATTACATACATTTATACAGCTGGATATTTACCGTGGCAATTCTGGGTTAAATACCTTGCCCAAGGGTACAGCAGCAGTTCCCCAGCCGGGAATCAAACCAGCAGCCTTTCTGTTACGAGCCCTGTTCCTTACCATTATGCTACGCTGCCACCCCCAATTAAGTAATAAATTTACATCTTTCTAGATGTATGAATACAGGTAATCTTTTATGGTTTATGTAACTACAGTGCAAACAGCACAGCAGTGAATCCTGCCTGAGCTCCGACAGTAACCCCTCAGGTTAGTATTTGCTCTTCACACTGGCATCACCATTTTTGCAGTAGAATAAATATACGAACAACTTGTCAATTCATTTTTCAAACAATATTGTTTTGGTTGCGACCATGACAAAGTGATGTTCCTTCTCATTTCAGTGACTTTATTTGCTCTCTGAACGTGAAGTAAATCAAAACAAAGGTAAGGAGGCATTTGTTTGTCATCCTTCTCTCCTTCATCACATCAGACTGATAAAAACTTCAGGCCGTGAGACAGAGGGCTCATTTCTAAAGGTTTATCCGCTGATCAGACAGGTACTGAAGTGAGTGACGGTTCAAATGGCATCATTACGGATGAATGGCTCAAACTGAAATCTTTATTTTCTCCTTTCCCCGGAGCCTCTTTAATCGGTCACAATCTTTTCATTTGTTTTGTTTTGTGTGTGTGTGAGTGTGTGTGTGGTGTGTGTGTGTGTTTTTAACCATCCTTGCAGCAAGAAGTGTAATATTGAACACCACGGTAACTGCCATTTTTTTCTTCCCAATCAGAAAACTGGAGCATGGGGTTGTGAAACCCATTACATTACACTACATCCTGAAATAACCCCTTTGGTGGCAGCTGTCCTTCTAAAACACAGGAGATCAGTGCATCTTACACACTGCATGAAGTGATGGCGGCACATTGTTAGGAATCATTACTTGCTCTGAAACCCATTGTATAATGACAGCCAGTAAGTGGCCATGAATGCTTATCATGCAGTTGAGAAGCCTCAAGAATATTAATGTACAGACTGGATGGTATAGCAGTCTCATGCTGAGTTTGATGAGGCTTTGCATATGTCTAAATAAGTCTGTGAAGTGCTACTGTTTGGAGTATTGTCACGTTGCTTATTCTGTTGCATGAATAACAGGCGAATACTCACTGTCTGTGGCAAACATTACTCCTCTTAGTAAGTCCCTAAGTAATCAAAAAAGATAGGAATGAATGAATGCTTTGTCACCCATGCCGTCAGAGTCAGGGTTTGCCTCTGCATGCACTCAGGGTGTGAATACAAAGGCTAACGTCACATCAGAGGGAAGTGGAGGCATTCAAATCCATCCTGTCTCCCTGTCCCAGAGACGAGGATCCGCAAACAAACAGGCAGGAAATGCTGCACTCCACACTCCTCTCTGCAGGTGGAGTGTTACACCTGAGATCCTGCAATGCATTACTTACAAAAGATGTAGAACATACTCCTGCAGTTTCCTCTTGCCCTTGGTCTAATATGTTACTGTTAAAATATAAATGATGATGTCAGAAAAAAAAATCCTTTCTAGGATATCTGACAATATATTCTGCACTGTTCTTCATACTTCTTTTATAAAAAGGCATGAGGATATTTGTAATTGCACACCAGTGCGCTAGCTTAGCTCCTGAATTTCAGCACAGGCCAGACCATGACCAAGCAGGCTGGCCCACACATGCAAACAGTATAAACATCCCTCTGTTTTGTTTTTAAGAAGAGGACACTATGCAAGCTGATTTATCCTAGGAATTACATGATTCAGGACAGCGTGATTGCACATTTAATAGTGTGATTCAGTGTGTAAACTGCATTGCATATCTTGAGAACAGCAAACCGATTGATGTTTAACAAACTGATGAGCATTAGCCCTAGTGTTCAACAAATGGCAATTGGTTTGATTCACTTGCCGTATGAAAGCGCTCTAACAGAGATAGAGGGGGGCCAACAGCAGGAGATACCCCACTACTTCCCCGAGAGGCCGATTTGTGTTTTTCAATGGATCTACTGTGCCGTGAACAATGCTTAGAAGTTTGAGGTTTTAAGAATTCTACATTTTTCAGAGTCCATTTTGTCAAATACACTGACTGCTGTTTAAAAATGCAGATTTTGAAAAGAGGCAAATTTAAATTCCAGTTAACCACTCCACTTGCATCTCAGGGTGTTTTGAATACAGGGTGGTTTAAATCCTAGTTAACTACCTGCATCTCAGGGCATTTTGAAAACAGGGCCTTTTAAATCCCAGGCACACTACAGGGCCGTCCATAAAACCATTTGTTCCTTCACACAATGGCTTGTGTGCTACCACTGTCCGGTGCCAGGGACTGCCAGACAAGTTCTGATTTGGTGAAAAGAGTCACATGTTCGCTTTGACCAATATGATCGAAGCACACAACCCGGTGCAGAGAGAATGGAGAGGATTTTTCCTCCAGAAAAGCCATTTCATCAAAAATGGAAACCTCTTCAGACGCTGAAATGAGCAGCGGTAGTTTCAGTGACTTTGAAGTTTGTTCAGAGGATTCGCGATATGAGAAGTACTGAGAAAGAAACACATTTCTTGGGCGGTGAAAGAGGAAAGAGGAAAGAGAGAAGAAAGAGGATGACATGTTTTGTATAGATGATGAATCAGCATCTAAAAAACACAGGACTATTTCTGGCGAGGAAACAATTTTTTAACCTGGTACAGTTCCAAGCATGTGTGTCAGTCAGAAAAAAAAGTTGCTTAATGAGTAAACAGTAAAAGAATAATCAGCAGATGGACCAGATCAGATATACTGTCCAGATGAGACATTTTCAAGTGTAACACGAGTACACTTTTCTGCATCTTTAGGAATTCTGTGCCTCACATTATTCAGCTTTTGGGATTGAAACTTAACCCCATTTAAGAAGAAATAGGGTGAATTTATTCAAATGTAAACTTCAAGAGGTGTCAAACATAAACTCAGTGTTCTAGCTTTACTGTCACTGGACTTTGGCTATCTAGTTCCCAGCAATGTGGTTGTTGTTACACACATTGGCCACTGCAGCACACAACTTATTCAGCCTTTCCTACATTGAAGAGTTGCGAAGAGGAAACACACTTAAGTCTCAGGACAGAATACATGTGTCTTGGAAGATAATAAATACACTCTCATTTCTACCAACATGCCCGCAACCATCCCAAATGCAGAGCTCCCACATAGGAGTTTATGCAGACCATGTCTGAATGCTTAGTAGCAGCAGAGGAGGCACTCAAGTGGGGTTTATGCGTGCCTATCTCAAGTCTGAATCAGCCCTTAGAAGAGTGAAGGCTTTCCTGTTAAATGTCATGTTAATTTCTCCTTTTGCTGCAGAATGTTACTAGCACAGTGCTTTATCTGTCAATGACTCTACACACTAGCTGAATGATACTGCATGAAAAAATATGTCAGTTTTAAACTTTTGTCTTTTCAATCCCAATTTATCTGTTCCACGGTAGCTAGCTGGCCTCTAGTTTGTGATTTTTGTCTTTTGTTCAAATATCTCATTAGCTTATTCTTTTGTTGGAATTCTTTTTTCCACATTAAGTTAGCAAAAGGTTTCATATCCTAGCAAGCTACCTAGATAGCTGTTATCTGTTATATCATAGCAAACACCAGTTAGCTGGGCATATCAGAACAACAAGCTAGCTAGACTGACAGTGACCACTAACAGATCTTGATCTTATACAGTAATTACAATACATATTCAATGAAAAACACATTTCTGAGATTTATCCAGGTTGATTCATGATATTTTAAGATGCTACCACAAAATACTCACCATTTTTCTCCTACCTGATGCTTAGGGTTAAATTTCATGACAAAATTGATTGCTCCTGTCTAATTTTTGCAGCTAGTATTGCCTTTACCTTTGGGAGTGCAGCATTCCTTTCACCCTGTATATACACTCTTTGGAAAGGGTAAAATAAAAAAAAAAACAGGTTGCAATGGACCCAAAGTTTCTTTTATTCTTAATATCTTTAAGCTCAAGGCAGGGACCCCAGCATGTACCTCACTCACAGGCTTCCTCAACCCCTCCAAGTCAATTAAAACTAAAAACATGCGTTTTCCCTTTTCTGTGACTGTGTGCTCCCCCTCTCCATGCAGGACCATGGGGAAACATGGTCCTGCATGGATTCTAAAAAAACTACAACTGCTTAAGCAAAACATGTCAGTTACAAAATACTACTGCTCCTACTCCTGCTCCTGCTGCTACTACTGCTAGTGCTACTATTACTAATAATAACTATAATAATACAAAATATTTTCAGATTAGTCTTAGAATAAATTTCACCTAACTAGCAATTAATTTCACAGGAAAAAAAATAAAGTTATTTATTTCATTCAGCTGCAGAATAAAACAGCCTTTTGAGAAATTGTGGAAAAACTTCTCTCTGTCGATTGCTGTTCAGAGTTTGTTTGTTGTTTAGATTTCAATCAAAAAATTACGGTCCTCAGCAGAAGCGTTGGTTGTTTTTTTTTCCAACAATTAATCAGCTCATTTCAACAGCCCTTATGAGAGAGAGAGAGGCTGTTGTGTGTTTAAACAGTGAGTTCCCTTTCTCTGCTACACGTGTGGAGAGCAGGGAGAGGATTAGCGAGATCAGGCTAGCACCTCCCCCCTAGCCCAGGCCTACCGCCTCTGCATGCTCTATGCAAACACACCAAACCAAAACAACACTCTTAGGAATGCCATGTTTGAACGAAGAGATTGAATTTCTTTCCCTCCGTTTGCTCTGGGACTCCTGGGATTCTGAAATGAAATACACCTGAAGTTCAAACACCAGGAAGTCACCACCAAGTGACATTTCAAAGGTTCATTTTGTTTCTCCGATACAGAATCTGTGAATTCATCTCATTAATTCAAATTTACAAAGTAAAATAAAATAAAGAAAGCCTCTGTATAATAAAATAAGACACAGGTAGAAGAGTGTACTGATGGATTTTAATGTGAATGTGAAAAAAGAGCACAGATATGTTCCCCACATTCACAGGCAGGAAAAGTCACAAGTGAAAAGGCCATGTCAAAGGTCAGCACCATTTTCAAGGCATTCACATGGACATCAGAACAGAAATAAATATAACATTCCTTTTGGAAGAACTGCCAAAGAAAAGGAGTAGGGAAGACCCCATCCACTGATATTGACATGGTATTTTTGTAATTAACATACTTTACACCCTTTTCTCAAGATGAGATGCCTCTCTCTTTGTCAAATGTACATATACGTATGTGCATGTTGCAGGTGAGAGAACATGACATGAACTCTTTCACACATGCACACACGCACACACACACACGCTTGCAGCAACATTAATCACGGGAGACAGCACGGACACAGAGCTGAATCATCTGGTTTCTGAGCATGTCTTAGTGACAGCGCTACAGGGCGTCTCCATGGCGATCTCTTCCTCAGTGTGCTGCCTCTCACTGGTGATGAAATGCTCAGCCCCCCCCAGGATGGGCAGAGATGAGGAGGATGGACAGGCGGCTCTGGGGGTGGGGGGGTGTCACTCAGAGCAGGCAGCGGCACACACATCAGGCCAGGGGAGACACGCTGCCTGCTCTAGTGAAAGACCATCACTAAACAAAAGGACACACCTGGATAAAGTGTCACGAGTTCCTCCGCCACCTGCCGTCAAACGAGCACATTGGCCAAGCCAGGACAGAGCCCATTTGGGAACAATCCATTTTCCAGAATTCACGGCTGTTATTGGAGGGAAGGGACAGAGGGCATAGGGTACAGACAGAGGTATGTGGACAGAGGACAGAGAGGATGCTGGGAGATGTAGTACAGTCGATGGCTCGGTGCACCAGGAGCTCAGACACAGATAGGAGGCGGGAAAGCAGGACGCTTAAAAAGCAAAGTTTCTTAAGAGTGGCTCAAAAAGTAGGCAGCACAGCAACAAAGATGAAGTTTCCCTGGTTTCCTTATTTGAATGAATGCATTAATGTGAATATTTCCTTATGGCCTGCCTGGCGTACTGAGGATTCATTCATGTAAATACAGTACGTCAAACATCATTCAGGAGTATACATTCCAGATAGCAACGAGGCTGAGGATGCAGCTCTTCAAAGCAGCTTTAACCACAAAGAAAACACGGAAATTAATGTGTCTGTACCTCAGGCTTGAGGTACTTTCAGATTATTGAGCAGAAATGTGGAATGTTGTGAATTTAGCTTCAATGACAGCTGAGCTGGTTCAGTTTATCTGGGGCGCGTCCAAGTTTAATAGCAACATTTATTTTGGCACCACAAATCAATCAGCCGCTAAAAAATATGGAAAAAATAAGTCACAGTGAATATGACAGGGGATTTGTGGGAGTTTTTATAATTGTTTGTGTCCTTTGGGGAGGAAAAGTATATCAGCTCAGGAGGATTAATGCTTGAAAATCTTGCCCACGTTTGCACTGAACACAGCAAGGCAAAATGGACAGTTCATTTGGAGGATGAAAACAGCTGCTGGGATTTGAGTGGGAGAGCCACCCAGTGGAGTTAATGCTGTTTGTGATATGTCCTGACAGAAAGCCCACAGGGGGAGTGTACTTGGGGACCGCGATCACGGCTCAAACATGAGAAGCGCAGCACGCTTGCCCCACATGCATACAGAGCTTTCAGCAGTGCGCTCAAACGCAGCGACGAGAGGAGTTCAGACCCTCCCCTGTCCCGGAACACTCCTGCACTGAGCACACCGGATCACCTGGGCCTACGTTTGCGGTGCAGATATGCTATTTGCAGTCCCTGCAGTTAAAGTAAAGAGCTTCTCGCAGGCCTCTGCGGTGGCGTGAAAACAGTTGAATCGTCGCATTTAATGTGCCATTACTGCGATGACTTCTGAGAGCGTTGACCTCAGATGTCTGAAAGCACGCTTTGGTCGCTTTATACTGTATAATAGGTGTTGCACTCCATCAAACACTGTCAAATACGCATGGCATGGTATTCTGAGGAAAGTGACTTGGGGTGCAACTTTAAAAGATTACCGAGTCTGCCCGTCTTTTCAAGGAGTAGATCTGCACCTAGCATTTAAACTTACTGTAACCCCCATGTCCCTAAATCCGTCACACCCAGATTCCCCCCCCCCCTCACCACCTAACTTCTTTTACCTATGCACCCCTCCTAAACCCCCCCACCCCCCACGCCTGTGCTTCAGACTGGACCCTCGGCAGGTGTGCTGGAAGGAGCCCTCTGAGTCAGCAGGTTAAAGCGATCCATTGCTTTCAGTCTCTCTAAAGCCATTCCAGAGGCACAGAGGGAGAGACTCCCACTGGGAGTTAAAGGATATCTCAGCACATAAGCTCTGATATCCTTTAACTCTCAGTGGTGAGGGTATCTCTGTGCATAAGCTCCTGTGCTCTCTCTGTTCCAGGCCCAAAGGACACGCTGGGACCAGGAGGGGGGACACTGGCCAAATACTCATGCATGCTGAAAGGAATTAGCCTGACCGGCCAGGGGTCGCCATCAGTCTCATCTTTTGGCTGCTGGATGAGATGCGTTCCCTACCGGGGCCTGATCAAGTTCCCACTTCCAACAATGAGTGCAAAAGCATCATATTCAGATACTGTAAAATCTGTTCAGGGGGTGAGACAGACTCCACTGCCATGCTGCATAAAGCAGAATGTTCTGAGCAAAGCATTTTGGCATCAGTTGACTTCTTCTGCAGTATATAACTCTGCAGGTAATTCAGCTTTTCTGGCTCAAAACCAGATATAGTACAAATGTAAAGACAGACTCTCTTCCAAATATAAAAAATTTATAGTAAAAGGAGAATGCTATTCAGTAAAAGCTAGATAGGGTAGGACCCAAAGGACAGTTCTGGGTGCCTTTTTACAAAGAAAAAGAACTTACTGCTTTAAAGGTATGGAAGTCATTGTTAATAACGTGTTAACAAAAAGGGGTTACATCCAGATTTTTTCATTCAGACCTCAGTTTTATTAAAGTGACTGGGGCTTGGTTGATGCTGATATTGGATTACCTTTTAGAAAAGCTGACTTGCATCATCTGAGAACTTTGTCTTAAAAAGCCAAATGCGGCAATATTTGGGTTATTGGAGTAAATGGAGGTGCACCATATGTGATGTGGAAGTACCATGCTGAGGAAAGGAAGCTAAACACACCACTATACACCCTTAAGCACCACTAGAACACCTTCACCTGATTCAGACATGGGGAGAAAATATATTCAACCAGTTATGGACCCTGTGCAGTTAGGAAATGCCTTTCTACTCTCCATACTAAGGAAATACCATGCAACAGAACTTCCAAGCACAAGGAAATGTAGCTCAAACAGCACAGCTGCACCTTCCAGATCAGACTGAATCACACAGCTGTTAGCAAGATGATGGTAATCGATATGTGTCGTCTTCCTCGGATGTGGAGGACGCCGAATTCACACTGCAGCTGCTCCGGTTGCTTGAGCCAAGGTACAAAACAGGATCTGAAACACATGCGGCAATAATGAGATGCACACAAAACTCTGTTTACAAACCAATCTCATATGACATATGGACGAGTGCGTATTATATAATCTAAGATCAGTGCAACTTCATGCTGGATTGATGATGAATAGGATCACAGAGGTGCAGTTCTGCAGTGTTAAGCTTTTGATGGCAGACACACAGCAGCACACATCACAGACTGTGTGCACAGAATATTATTGGGAATTGCATGCCAAATGCATATATCCCAAATATAAGACCAATAAATCCATTAGTGTTCATGTTGATCTTGTTTTTGATGCTACTTCATTTATTTTTTTTATTTATAAAACATATGGGATTTGGCATTCAGACAAATCCTAAAAAATACAGATTTGATGCATCCCTAATTATTGTCATACGCTCCTTTTGTGAACATTGGGGAAAACTGAAAACATCTCTTGGAAATGCTTGAACGACATTCGTTTAATGTTGATAAGACATTCAACAGTTATTACGCTCAGTTAAGGGCTTTAACGACAAAATCTTTTGGCATCAGTGTGCTGAAGACCAGAGCTTGGCACAATGGAAACTGCTGATATGAAACACACATGGATAGATATGAACCAAACTGATCCCCTTTAATGATTTAATATTTAATCTGGATTACGCAGCCACAGTGGGGGCTCTTTTTTGCGCTGACAGCATACTGGAACACAGACAGACCCAAGAGCTGCAAAGCCTCTCACTTTAAAACCCAAAATAGTTGCTTCTACAACTGCACAGTAAGATAAAAAAAAGAAAGAAAATAAAATGCTGAATTAACTCCATCAGCTGGAGTGGGAATTGGAAGGAAAATAATAAAAGGGACTTTTTCTAGTTCGTTCCCTTTCAATAACCGTTACAGGTCTTCTCTTGTTCAATAACTGGTGTTTCTCCTTATCACGGCCTCAGAGAACATGGTGAACCTCTTTTACTGATCCCGACATTGATTTAAACAGAATTCTATCAGACGTGGTGACATTTTAGTCCCTTCCTTGACCCTGGTCTCGCACCCAAATGTTCCGGGAAAATGCTTTCCAAACAGGTTTTCTGATAAATTCAGTACCAAATTTAGTTGAGTTGACCCCTGAATTTAGCTGAAACTGCCAACCCAATGTAAAACTTTGCTAACATATTTTACTAAGCAGTATGAAGTAGTGCATATTATATATGTGTATATATATATATATATATATATATATATATATATATATATATATATATATATATATATATATATATATATATATATGTGTGTGTGTGTGTGTATGAATTACATATTCTTAATAATTCCATTATTTGTTCCATAAGCTTTTTAGTGAGTACAAAGTATCACATGTTTTATTACATGGTGACAACAGTAGGTTTTGTTAAGACGGAAATATTGAGTTGTCAATTGTACATTTCCCTTATCTATATTGTAAATAGTAGGGTGTCCTAACATACATATCCAATATGTTTTCAGAAAAGAGCAGTTTAACACATTGAAATTATGCAGTTTTTTAAAAATATGTCATTTTACACTTCTGTGCAAATGTATTTTTTGGTGTAATCACACTAAATACATTCACAAATTTAATAGAATGCATTTTCATGTGCAGATGTCATTTCATATGAATCCCATACTGTTGTAGACTCTAATGTGCGGTAATTAATTCCATACAAATGAAACTCGAGTTTTGGAGACCCGTGGTGGAGTGGGACATGTGACCTGTATATCCTCATTTCTGACTTTCATACGCTCACACAACACACAATTGGGCTTGGTTCACCATTTCCCTTTCATAATAATCCCTTTTATAATTCTCAGCTATTTAAAATCATTTGTTTTCGAGCCGTGGGTAGCGGAATTGTTTGCAGATGTTGGACACATGTCGGGCATGCTGCCTGGGGCTTCCCTGTCCAAGCTACCCAGCCTCCCTGCACGATCACCTGCTCTTTATGACACGCCCACCTCCAGCTGCAGCAGCGCTACCTGCAGGCCTGATCTCAGCCCCTATCTGCATGAAGCTAACTGTTAGCAGCATAAGACTAGCCTGTGGCTAAAGCATTATTTGTCGAGTAGCACTTTTCCATAAGATTAGTTAAGGTTAATTTCACAGTTAATATGAATGCACAAGCAAGAGTATGGAATCATGTATCAATTAAAAATCACTGAGGATAGCAAAAAAAAAACATCTCCAGTATGGTCCTCTTACAAAGCAACATGGGTTAAGCATGATCGGTAGTTGATGTTTAGAAAGTTAAAATACAGAGATAAAATATTGTAAATGATACAAATTACAACCATCTGCATCCACAGAGGCAAAATAAACCAGAAACTTTATGTCAGCTTGAAAAAGTGTAGCATGGTAGTAGTTAGTAGTTACAGGCTTTCTTAATGTTATACCATGTTACACAATGGACATTTTTATGTAAAATTGTAAATATCCAAAAGATATTTCAAGTATTAACTCAAAGAGCACAAGCAATGGCATCCAATTCTAGCTGAAGGTATTGGCCAAGTTTTGTAAGTGTGCCTGAAAAGCGGTAGAAGTTACATACATACAGAAAATCGGTTGGAATAAGAACAAATAGGAAGAGCAAGTTGGCTTCTCCAACTTCAGTTCTCTTGTGGTATCATACAAGGTGACCAGTGAGGTAGAACCACAGCAGGTAGTGTGAACGGTGTCCTGGAATGTGCTGGATGATGATGAGGAGTCGGGATTATAACGGCCAATTAGATGCATCCCTGAACGTGAGGTTAGTGCTGCCCAGAGAGGCTGACCAAAACAGGAGGGCATTAGGCAAAACATTTGATTTTGTGGGGTTTTATTTTTGCCTATGCAGCTGTACCACTCTCTGTATTTCCCTTTGGTCTCTTGCCCCAGCTGTGACGGAAGATGGATTTTGATTGTGCCTCTGACCCATTTTCCTCTTTCTTTGGAATGTTTGTGATTAGTCCGTTTCCTCCTGGCCGAGCGAGGGACCGGCTCTGGAAATTAGGTGATATTAACCGCAGTCAGTCAGTCTTGTCAATCCCAATAAGAGTCAAACACAGAGCTGGAGAGCCGTCTCTGCCGATATTAGCTCCTTTTAGCACTCTGTCTGTCTTGCCCGGCTGATAAAATTACAACGAAAATTGGATGTGGTCACCAAGGGACGGGTGAAGTGAGAAATCTGAATTATTACTCATTTGTCTGTAATTTAAATTCCTTCCATCGGCCTCAGAGAGGCTAGTTTCGGACTCAATAAGAAGATTAAAATCAAATATAGTTTTGTCAGGCCAAGCCAAGTTGCTATTCAGTGGGATGTCAGCTTTAAGTCTAGGACTGGGCTGTGGGTCTGGATGCTGGCTTAGCAGGGGATTTAAGTCATTTTAACAGGATCCTGTTGCCATCCTTTACACTGAGTCACTTCAAACGTGACACCCAGTTGTGAGAGCTTCATTGAGGAAAGTGGGCCACCGCTCAGTGGAGAGGACAGTGCGCCGGCTGCCGCGAGTCACATGTCACAGGGACTCAGCGAGGTGCAGTGTTTGCCTGGATGGGCTGTCACATGACTTACTTATAGTTTCAATGTAACTTAACAGTGTGGCATAGTAATAAGACAGCTAGAGATGCCCATTCCAAAAGGTTACAGGTTGGCTACAATACCTCCCTGAATAGAAATATAATCCATGTGAGTCACCCTGTATAAGGATATGAGATATGTACTAAGAAAATACAAAAATTATACATAGAACTTTTTTTGCTACTAATTCACGTTTAAAAGATGGAGGACCTGATAACCTTTAATGAAACATTAAGATTTTCCTTTAGTTTAACCCTAGTTTTACCTGGGTTTCAGGTTTATCTCTTGGTTTGAAACCCGCACAGGTTTCATCCTTCAGTGCTGCATCTCATTTAGGTTTCAGGTGAGTCCACTCTGGTAGGATCTTCAGACACCTTCAAAAACAGTCTTTAAATACAGATGAAACACCCCTGGTGTACGAGTGTGTGGTCTGTAGCCCCTGGATTACCAACATGGCAGAATCTGGACCAGTTATATTAATTAAAATTTGAAATATGTGTGCTTAATATTCTCCATCTCCAACAGCAACAGGTTAAGCGCTTATTTTTAACTTTAAATAAATGTCTCTAATGTCACAGCAACAATAGCAGTCACAGCCTCAGAGCTGAAAACAGAGACAGGAGACAGTGAAATCATCTCCCTTGTTGTTGGCAGCATAATCATGATTGAAAGCTACATAATTAAACCATTTCTGGGTATGAAGGTCAGATGTCTTGCTGACAACTTCATTCTGTTAATAGACAGCCTGTGACATTCAGTGCAATCACACTCCTGTATGGAAGCCACATAACAATGAAACCTTTGTAACATCACAGCTATGTAACATGAAGCATCCATGACATCACAGTCACATAGCAATAAACATCTGTGACACTGTGGTAACAAAATAAGAAAGTACTGTAAGCACACAACAATAAGCATCTCAGGCACCTTTCCTGACTTTTATTTTCCCTTTTGTAGGTGTCTTAAAAAGTTGTCTTTGTGTTTGGATTGGTGGGACAGGCAGTAAATTACTTCTGGGCAAAGATCCGAGAAAAATGAGCGTAAACGCTCTGGGTTCTCGCCATCCATTTGATTACAGTATTCCCATGTTGATAGATTTCATTAAAGGTTTTCAGTCACTTTTTTATTCTTGGAAACTGCAAATTATTGTTAACCTTGATTGCATTCTTTCGTGGCCATGTGTGTTTCAGGCTGTGTATTAAAAAGAGTGATTCTGAGCTCTGAGCCCTTAATAAAGCCATAATATCATGAGACTACAATTCAGAACCAATCGCTTTAGACACTTCCTATTGTGCCCTGAGGGCAAGCATTCAGCAACAGTGTTTCCAATTAGCCATATTACCATACCAGCAGGCACAGAGGATGCAAGTGCAAAAAGATGAATGAATTTCTCCAGAGCTGGTGATTACTTCCTCTCAATGCTCCTTTCTCATTTATATTTAATTAGTCTTGACGTTCCACCTATATAAATGGCTCAAATCATTCAGATTTTTTATAACTGTGTGTCATATGTCACCGCAAATCCAATCAGTGTTCATTTGAAACCAGGGGAGAAAGAGGAAACCATAAATTCAGGGGGTTACTCTGAGCAGACTTCTTTCCTAATGATATGCTAGCGGTCACCTGAGGTGAATTTTTAACCCTGATGGCTCTATATTTCATCTTTGCATAATGGGCTTCTTATTTTTTGTGAGCCCATTATCTGTGATTGACTCAATTTCCAATTCTTCTCATGACGGCTTTTGAGTCATATGAGAGCAGGAATGTGAATATCTGGAATGGACATGACTTTCTGATCAAACGGCTGGTCAGGATGTTGTCAGCGTAATTGGATTCACTGTACACTGCAGTATTCATCAGGTTACCAGATGGCCTCACACTGAGTAACTGACTTAGTTTACATTTTTACTTCCAACTAAATATTTACTCAGGCAATTCAGGTTACAGGCTGCTCTCAAGAGCAGATCAGCCATGTACCAGCCTGAAGCTATAACACAGCTGTCCTACAGAGAGATGGTGAGTGGTGTGGCGGTTGAAAGAAAGACAGAGAGAGGAGTGATAGAGAAACAGGAGAAGAGGAAGGGCAGAGGGACAGACAGAGAGAGATAGAGAAACGGAGAGAGAGAGAATGGCAGACAGAGCACTGACAGCACCAGAGGGAGGCAGGTAGGCAGGAGAGCGGGCTCATTTGTTCAGTACAGTGTGTGTGAGTAGGAGAAAGAGGGGACTGAGGATGCACTGTGTCTCTGAATGTCTCCATCAGCCGAGAGTCGGGTGCTCATGACCCGCGTGAGCATTGAGCCCTCTCTCTCAGCACCACTGCAGAATGGCATGTACCATCAGCCCCCGCGACCCACAGGCCCCCGCGACAAAATGTGTTTCAGTCCAATAAATGAAAATTTTCTTAAACGTGCAGTCGCACACAGTGCACACACACCAAAAAAGTCACCATAAAATCATTTTTGCGATGATAAATGTGGTCAGTGTGGTCGCGCAGTCCTGCTTTGGGGCTGTATGTATCGTTGTACGTTAGCATCTGCCAGCGCAGGCGTCGGTGCAGTGGGTGTGCAGCCCGACTGCAGCGCAGGGCTACGTAACGCGGGGTGAATACAGAGCTAACGCGTTCGCTTTTATCAGACTTCAGCACATTTTCACTGTGGGCGCAGAGAGAGCGGAGACTGACGCGTCTGTGTCTTCTTTAAAGAGGAGCGCCGGAACGATCGGCGTTCCCAGGGGGCGTCTCTGCCGCAAAGGAGGAAGGTCTTAGAGATAAGGCACAGGTTCTCCAGGGACTCGGGTCAATCAAACAAACCCGCCACGAACGAGCAGTAATTAAAAATAATTAGCCACTTATGAGTGTGGAATATTTTGGATGGCAATGAGTTCGTGAATCAAAGCCTTACTCGTCTGTAATGTTAAAAACTGAAAAGAGAAATGTTTACATGGTTTGACCGCATTCATCTCTGTCACAGAAGAGGGCCAGCAGATTGCTCCGTCTTGCGCTGTGCAATTATCCGTGGTGATTTGAAGCTATTAATGAAATTACTGCACTTCAGATAATACACAAAATGCTCACACACAGTGACCTGACCTGTTGGATTTTTTTTCCATTTGCAGACATTAGCTCATTTTCATTGAAAAAACTGAAGACTGTAAAAATTCCACATGTACAGGTATACCTTGGTTAACAAAGCTTCTGAGAAAAGTTAAAGTATTAATAATTAAAAAAACATGTTAAAGTGTAAATCTGCAGAAAACACAGAATGTAATCCACATTCACTTGTCTTAATAGTAAATGAATGTTATTTGCTCACATTATCTAAAGGTAACCACACAGGAGTTTTGCAAACATCTCATAAATAAACTGGCCCTATCTTCTCCCCTTGTCATTCCTCATGAATGGCAGTGATTTAAGTAGCTATGGCATCTGGACGACCAGACTGAGAGTGACATTCCTTAGCAAATGTTGAAACATAAATAAATTTATCTGCTAAACTGCAGAATGATCATGCAGAGGGTAGCTACAGACCCAAAGTAAATGGTGAGTGAAGTTATGAATTCCTTAATGGGACTATAGTACACTGTCTGATTTCAAATGGTACTCAAAGTGAAGGCAAACTAGGTGCAGCACGCTAGTGATGTCAGACAGTCCCCAGGTTTGCAGAGACTATTTGGGTAGCTTGTCTATATCCAGAGCAGGTGATCTGTCACCGGGAGCCTACAGTAGCTGTAAGTGCTGTTTACCTGTGTCAGTGTAGCTTGTGCTCCCGTCACATCGCGGCACAAAATCGCTATCCAGAAGTTTCTCCGCCGTTGTGCGTCAATGATGAACTTCCACACTCTATCCGTTCAGCCGAATTCCTCACTATTTTTAAGAAACATCTGAAGACGAAGCTCTTCCGCGCTCACCTGAACACTACCAGATAAAGCAATTTCTTATATGTTAAACTTTGTTTTCCATATGATGTACTCCAAGTAAATATACCACTGGGTCAGCCTTACTTTATTCTGGTGAAACGTTTCAAAATGGCACAGATTTAACATAGATTTCAGAAAACAGGTTTTCCCAAGAACTGAGACATGGCAGAGGAGGTGGAGCGTTGCAGGTCCTCAGTGGGAGAGGAAAAGACGGCTGCTCGGGGCGCGGGTACAGCCCCGACTCGGGGTGTGTACAAATGAGACGTCGTGACATCTTGCCGCTGTTGGTAAACAACATCTGTGCTCCCGGCTTGACGCGAGTCCTTCCCCCAGCTGTAAAGGCGCCGTCCTCGGGTGCCAAGGCTGACAGAGCGGCTTTCACGCTCTCCGCCATCAGAAGCAAAATTTATCTGCCAAATGGACCCCGAGATCTTCTCTCTCGGCTGCACTCGCTGGGCACATCTTACAAGCGACGGTTTCCTCAGCTTCTCTGAGGTGGAACTAGTACAGTATATCATATACTGTATGTACATAATCTATACTGGTAGTTTGTAATATTTGAATTTATAATGTCAAGCCAGTGGGAATGTATGCTGTAACTTGCTGTTGAGCTGACTTGTAAGTCTGTAGACATTTACTCAATTACAGCTGTGGAGGCACAATCATCAGTCATCTGTAATTATGGGTTAGCTGAACTGTGATGATACTTTAAGCCTATTTTAGTATCGTATTATAGCGTTTATGTTTTGCATGTGGTGTGTTTAAGCACCACAGCACTTGCTGTCGGTGTCCAGTCAGCTGAGTGTTTTTGTGTGTTGCAGGACAGGTGGGTGTGGAGCCAGAAGACTGGACCTGATCTGTCTGAAAAGCTGTGCTATCGGCTCAGTGTTCAGGCCTGCAGTGTGTATTCCCTGAGCTGTAGACTCAGTGTGTATTCCCTGAGCTGTAGACTCAGTGTGTATTCTCTGTGCTATAGACTCAGTGTGTATTCCCTGAGCTGCAGACTCAGTGTGTATTCCCTGAGCTGCAGACTCAGTGTGTATTCCCTGAGCTGCAGACTCAGTGTGTATTCCCTGAGCTGTGCTATAGACTCAGTGTGTATCCCCTGAGCTGCAGACTCAGTGTGTATTCCCTGAGCTGTGCTATAGACTCAGTGTGTATCCCCTGAGCTGCAGACTCAGTGTGTATTCCCTGAGCTGTGCTATAGACTCAGTGTGTATCCCCTGAGCTGTAGACTCAGTGTGTATTCCCTGAGCTGTAGTGATCTTGTCCTGAGTGTTATTGTGGACCTGGAAACCTGGCTCTGAGTCTGTATCCTTTGCGTTTCAGTTCCAGTATGTAGACCAGGATAGCAGAATGATCATGTGATCATGTGACCCAGTGATCATGTCTGCGCACATATTTCTGGCCCCTGCCTAGTTTGGACTATTTTCAACTTTTCAATGGTCATCAAAACTTTGATAAGTGACAACAGAATTCGTCATGTATTTCTTTAAAATATCACTATTTCTCAGATGAAGGCAGTGTGCTGAAAACCTTTGAGTCTTTTAGCGTCACCTTCATTCAAAATCAGTGAATGAATGTAGTTATTGAAAATTCCTTTGATCCACACAGTCTTAACCTATAGGCTGAAATAAGAGTGGAATCCACTTTTTTGAATTTTTTTGGACTTACTGCCAGGAGTTAAGAGCTTGTTAGTAGTATTATGGCAAAAGAAAAGACGGGCAGTTCCTGTCTAATTAACTTGCACACCTATGCTGATGCTTTAGCCTTTTATAAAAAGGTTGCCTAGAGAGTAACGCTCATGCAGGGAACACACCAGCATGGTTCAGTCTGTTAGCCACATTTATTACTGTTATGCAGTGTTTATTATGATATTTATTGTGTGTATAGTATTTATGTTATTTATCCAGAAACATTGAATGTGGATCTTTTATGAATGCGGTTTCCTGTGCTGCATTAGAGTTGAGCGCTTTATTATTAACTGCTATCTTTTACTGGCGGAACAGAACCGGGAGAGTTGACTCTGCATTTATATTCTAATGTCGGAGTGTGTTTTTTTATTTTTTGAGGTGTAATGTTGTGAATCTGGGGAGAGCATACGTGCGAATGTGAACCATATGTAAATGTTCTCACATTAGTCTAGCAGTGTGTCAGACGGAGGAACTCGGAGAACCCCCGGCCTTGTCAGCGTTTCTTTTCACCTCCAGAGTTACTGCGGCACACAGCTTTATCACGCAGAACGGATTCCCAGCAAAGACGTGGGCTGCATCACTGTCAGGACTTAACAGGACTTAATTGACTCCGTGTCACGTGCACAATGAAGTCTGACCCAAAGTTGCTTCTAAAGATTATAAGTTGAGTGTTCAGGGTTCGCCAGGCGTAATTGGGTGCTTAAAAAGTTAATAACTTTTGAATGAAAGTGCCTGTCAGCTTTTCAGTATTTCATGTGTAGTCTGTGACCGGAGTTCCAACAACATTCACGCTAATGACAACTGTGGGGATTTAATTAAATGATTTTTCTCTTTTTCTTTTGAATATTTCAACTTCATGCTTCAAAGACAATAAAAAAATACAGTCAAACATAATCTTTCAGTCAAAAGCAGCTAGAGCAATTTGAATAACATTCTCCCATAAATCAAGTTGGATTTAATTAAAGACGTCTGTTGGTTTCGATGTGACAACAGTTGCCCCAGGCAAACTCCCCGCCGCCATTACCCATCGGTTAAAACTTTGCTGCCTCAGACTCCTTGTTATGCTAATTGTATTTCATTAAGCACCATAGGAGAATGAATCGGTCGTAATGAAGATGTTGACAAATTAGGTCCAACTATTCAAAAAAGCCACCAGTGTCTTGCAGGGACCAGAGTCTGCACCAGAGTTTCCTTGGTGTGAGATCCAGGATATATTCTGCTTTATAAAAGCACCTTTCTGAATTATTCAGTCTTGACATTATGACACTCTTGATATTGTAACTGGTTTGTGGAGTATTTTACAAATAAAGCATTTAACTGATGTATTTTCATCTTTTGCCTAAAATAGTTTGGACATATGTAGAAATTTTTTAAATGATATTCAATATTTATTTCTCATCTGTCAAGGAATTGGTGGCTGCATTTATATTATATTCCAATATATTTAGATTTTTTTTCCCTGTATACACAACTATTGCAAGCATAGCATTCCATCAGATTCCAAATACCTCTTCTCTGTAGCAGTGTCTGGGTGAAATGGTTAATTAGCTAACAAGCAAGACAGGCAGTCTAACCCCTTGGGTGTGAAGTCACTAGAATGCTGTCAAAGTGTAATTTAACATCACTTGAATAATTACAGTTCTACTGAATATCTGCAAAATGCAGTTTTGTGGGCTAGTTTAACTTACAGCAATATAACTTGTCTCTGCTAAATATGCATGCATTTCTTTATCTGATTTTAAGCAGAAAAACTCACTCATAGTTAAATTCATACTTATCCATGCCCAACACCATTTTTACTTCCTAATTTCCATTTGTTTTTTTACAAGCTACCAGAGAACAAGATTTCTCCTTTGGCCATGTTTTGTTCCCCGTCTCTTTTAAAACAGTTCTTTCCCCTTTGTTTGTGGTGCCATGCACCTATTTTAGCATTTTGTGAGGTTTGTTGCCTGGTGCACCGGGATTCCTAAAACACACGGCCTCAGGTACCCCACCCCCCCTTGGACACTTCTCTGTTCTAGAGGCCCCCGTGTCAGTAGTCTCCCCCTAACTGCCAGTCTGTCCACCACACATAGCCAATTATGGACCTTTTAGTTGTTCTCCAAGAACTGGGGTCATAAATTCCTCTAGTCAACCCCATCACTGCACCACCCAGGGGAGGTTCCTCACAATGAGTGTTTTGCAAAACAGTTTAAGGTTCTCAAAGTGCTGGAGGCACACCCACCAGTAACACCAGGGTGTGTCTCCCCCTGTGTACCCTACACTTATGTGGCGTGGCAGGGCAAGGCAGGCCAAAAAGCCTCTCCCAGCCACAGCCTCCCTGAACAGCCTGCATGATGCCACGCTCTGCCACTGCTGACCTCACTACCATGGCAACCAGCTGTAGAACACTGGCCACTCCCACTTTTGCATCACTTCCTCCCCTTTACCTCCCCAGATAAATCTGAAAATTAAACTTGCAGGTTTTAATTTGGTCATTATTTGTATGGCGTTAATTTGTTTCCGCTTGTAAATTAACTTGGGCAGATGTGAAGTTGGGTAATACTTCTTCCATTAAAAAGGGCTTTTAACTTAAAACATCAGAACAGAGATATGCAAAAAGAAACATCAATAAAGACCAGATAAAACTGGTAAAACAGTCAAACTTGGAGTAAAATAAAGAAGAACTAAAATGTATTTTAGAACAAAACTGAGAAGTAAACCAAACTGCCTCCCTCTTCTTCTCTGTGCTTTTCCCTTTTTCCCTTCCTTTCACAACCCACCTTGTTTTTAACTCCTGATGGGTGTGGTTTCACAATTAAGCAATTTACCACTTAGCCAATGGTCTACCAGTAACACACAGACACATTCTCATGCTTTACTGCCTGGGCTGAAATTGATGACAGAAAGAAGCCTCTTAGTCCAAGGTTTGTTAATGACAATGCTCATGAACTGCATGGCCCCAACAAGTCACATAATATCTTCAAATAAATAAAAATACACACTAAATAAAAACAGGAAATAAAAAAGTCCACAGTGAGACTGCATATTTTCCCACTAGTGTTCTGCCCTTACAATGGCAGTTTAGTTTTACATTGTTCAGTTTGCTCTTCCAAATTCTTCTTCTCTGCATCTTTGATATTTTTTTTCAAATTATATTTGACCCTCGGTATATTTAAGGTCTTCCTTCCATTGCCCAAACCGCCTTTGCTGTATAAATATGTGTCTGAAGAGCACAGCTTGCCCTGGTACCTGATAAAGTTCCAAATGTAATAGGTCCTGCTCAGTTTGAAGGGTCAGGGATGTTTGCCACTGAATACCCAAGAGTGTTTTATGTCAGTCACTCAATGACAAGTCATGGCTGGCTGCACGATCTGTCCATCTCATGATATCTATCTAATGACCATGCTTTGCCAGCAGAAAGACATTTAGATCCATCAGTTCCAAAAAACATATGCAGTATTCCTAATTGGTATGAAATGGGCAGTGTTTGCATGAAGGGTTTATTGGACATGCTCGTATGAACACACGGTTGAACAGCTCGGGGGAACAAACAGAAATGGCGATGGCGTCCACGCATTCTGCAAACTGTTGCATTATTCATGGCAAACCCCTCTGCCGATCTCTGAAGGAACAGTGGGAAAAGTGGAATCTATTGTTCCCAACCCGCTGGGGAGATCGGCAGACACTGACTGGATGCATTCAACAAATTACAAAATGGCCACCTCCCAGAGGAAGGTTGGGGCAATCAAACCGCTTTCAGAGACGGCTGGTGGGACACAGGTGAGGGGCGCGGTGGCTGAATTAGGAGAGTGCTACAGCGGTTCGGTGCTGGGGGAGCGAACACCGTTCTGTCCCGTTTGGGGGGGGGGGCGGGGGGGGGCTTCCTCAGGGAAGCAGATGCAGGCCTGGCTGTTGCAGAGCCTGTAGGTGAGAGGATGATCGCTCCTGCACGGCTCCACTCTTATACTGCGGTGACCCAGTCCCCCAGGCCCGGAGACAAAGCGCGGCACCGCAGAAAGAACAGGGGCTTTGTGTTCCATTCACCAGCTAAATAAACAGCAATAATGATGGTAATGAAGCCCATTCAGGGGGGCGTCGGAGCCTGGAGGGGGGGTTCAGGGGGGGGGCCGGGTAATCCAAGGGGCCTGGGCCTCGTTCCGGGCAGCCGTGGAGGAGCTAGGCTGGGAAGGCAGTGATAAGGGCCTCTCTGCGGCCCCCCTGCTGGCTCTTTATCCACCCCGCCCCCCCCCCCCACCCCCAAGCCTCGGCCGACCCGGGCCCTTCAATCCCAGCTCAGGGTTTTTGTTGTGCTCTGATAAGACGGATTTGAGTGGTGCAGGTATTAACCCCGCCTCTCCGCTTCACAAAGGAGAGCTGTCACCTATGCACAGGCTTGCGGGGGGGGCGGAAGGGGGGGGCGGAGGGGACCGGCACCGGAATGAAGCAGAGGTCAGGCGTGTTTTTATTCTGGGAGAGTAGATAAGGGGTACGTTTACAAGGGGGCAGTGGAATGGGGGGGGGGGGGGGGGGGCGCAGTCGGCCAGGAGCTGCTCAGCCAGCCCTGCGTTTGTGGAGCTGGGTTTGGCAGCACAAGCCACAGACACACAGTACAAGCCTGCACCTGAGGTAGCACCTCACAGCAGACCTGCAGACACGGATGGAACCCATTAAGTTACATTACATTATTGTCATTTAGCAAATGCTCTTCTCCACAGTGACTTACATATATTACAGTTTATACATGTTTATACATTTATACAGTTGGATATTTACTGAGGCAATTAAGGGTTAGGTACCCCCAACAGGGAATTGAACCAGCAACCAGCAACCAGCAACCTTTCAGTTATGAGCCCTGCTCCTTGCCCATATGCTACACTGCCGCCCCAAATGCACACGGGTATAGGCACGCACGCACTGCGTATGAAACACACTCATATAACAATATTACATAATAGAACACTGTGGGCAGGCCGTTCTGCTGGGTGAGCCTTACTAAGTTTTCAGCCTTGACTGCGAGCAGGCTGTCTCAGTGACCTCCAAAGGAAAACGCATGCAAGGAAATATCAAAGACGGACTGCGAACCTTTCTGCTCATTACAGTACCTTGAAATCCCAATTACCATCTACTCTGCATACAGAGCAAGAGAACCGCTTTGATGATCGGCTTTTAATTAGAAATCATCATGAAACAATCAATTCTTCATTTTCATTTTTATAAAATAAAGCCGCGTTGGGCGGACATGCGTATACTGTATGTTGTGTGTGTGTGTGTGCATATTTGTATATGCACCTTGATTCTTTGATCCGATCAGTGACAAGATGAAGGATAAAGGAAAGACATGAAAGGCGAAAGAATAGATGAAGCGAAGGATACGGAGAGCTACAGAGGGATAGAGAGATAAGCTGTGATGGCTGTGAGATTAAAACAGAGATACACAGATGGTATGGGAAGAATATTGGGTTCCTGAAGATGCAGGCCCTAATACACAGCACACCGCACCCACCCTGGGAAAAAAAATAATCAAACACTCGTGCAATTTATAACAGCTGTCCTTATGAGATATTGCATAGGAATAATTTACCATGGAAATGAGACAAAGATAACTGTGCTTTTGCGTTTTTGCTAAATTATGAAAGCTACAGGGAGAAAAGCTCTTGCATCATAAAGTGTCTCTGAAAATATTACTTTCAAAAAGCATCCATCACCAAATGAGAGAGGCTGCAACAGACGAGCTACGCAGACAGATCAGCGTGCAGTATCTCATGGCTGTGGTGACGGTCGGTGTCCAGTGCGGGGATTGCGGAGTACCGTGCAGCTGGAGATTTAAGAGTATTTCACAACAAGACATTTAATTTCAAGAGTAATTTGCAAATAGAAATTGTGGAGAACTTTTTAGCTGGAGATCTGGGATCTTGTCCACCATCAGAACCTCTGTAGAATGTGGTGTAACATCCATGGACTATATTACACCACCTATTCAACACACCTCTGGTGATTACATGAAGCAAGACTGTAAGCCTTCAAAATCTAACTCATTTGCTGTTTCCACCTGATGTGAGACATATGCTTTCTTGCTTCCATGACAACTCAGCTGGTAACCCACAGAAGGACACACCTTGTTTTTCATTTTCTCTGCTGTGCACATAGTCCATCTTCATTTATAAGTTTGATCAATAATAAATTGCTGATATTAGTTTACCTTTCTGTGTCTGTAATAGAATTTTCCATTTTAACTCAGACATCTTCATTACTGAAGCTGATCAGACTGTGGTTGCTGGGTAAAGGATTTAAGGTCTATAACACAGTGTTACATTAAAGAGAGGGGAGAGAAACTGGCTGCAGGTACTACATACAAAGAAAGGAAAAGTAAGACAAAGAAAGAAAAGCAGTTATCGGGATTCTCCGCACAGCCAGAGCTCCCTGCAGCACCGCGGCGGGGCTGGGCAGCGCCCGCGAACCACAGATTGACAGTGCGTTTTTATTCTCCGAAGAAACTTTTACTTTAATTAAAGTGCGGAGCTGGCCTGCGAGACGGTCCCCGCGCCTGTCACGCCCGCCCGGGACAGGCAGGTATTTTCTGTCAGCTCTCGGCTCGTTTAACAGCGCCGCTTCGGGGCGAACGCGTGGGTCCCTGTCAGCCGGCCGTCCCGACAGCTCGCAGGGACGCCGCGCTGAACAAACGGAGACAGACAGGGTGCTCTCGCCTCCCAGAGAGGCTGAATCGCCGGCCCATTACTGTCAAACAGCCCCCCCACCCACCTTCGTCTTTAAGAGTCCAGTGTGCCGTGCCAAGCTCTCATCTGAAAATACTCTTTGTTTAATATCGCCAGCTGTCATCTGGCGCAAACATTTATTCATAACAATGACATGGAAGTCTGATCCAGATGGCCAGCGGAGAATTCAGATTTATCAATAAAAACATTATGATTGTGCGCTCTCAGAAAAATTCACGTTTCACGTAAGCAATATGTGTAATTGTGGATATAACTCTTGGGAATAACATACATCCAAACACAACAGCTCCAAGTGACATACGGTAAGATACCATCGTGGTAATTAAAGCAGGAGCCCAAAAATGCACTCTCCCAGACTCCTCTTCTTAAACAGACAAACTGGAAATGCTTTTCCACAGATGGACTTCAGCTTCCTTTACCTGAGAGTCTCACTTTGTTTTTGATATTCAAGTGGCCCCAGCTGAAGGGGCCCCCATGTGGATCCCCCCCGCACCAGCATCTGATGCAGATCTGTGAACACACCCACTTTGTGACCCCTCTTTTTGCTCTTGTTCCTCTATTATTTTATTTACAGTTATATTACAGTTACAGTATCTATTTTATTATTTACAGTTCCTTTTATTGCCAGCATCCCCAGTTTTTGGGTGCATTTCCTCTTTGCAGACAGTGGGAGTTGGGGGCGTCAGCAGGCTGCCCCTGGTCCTGACCCCACTTTGAGGAGCAGAGGCCAGAGCGGAGCGGTCAGGTGGTCTCGCGGGGGGGCGGAGTGGTCAGGTGGTCTGGCGGGGGGGCGGAGCGGTCAGGTGGTCTGGCGGGGGGGCGGAGCGGTCAGGTGGACTCGCGGGGGGGCGGAGTGGTCAGGTGGTCTGGCGGGGGGGCGGAGCGGTCAGGCGGGAGGAGCGGAGCGGTCCGCAGGCTGGCGCGGAGGCCTTTATTTACCGCCCTCCTCTGCAGGCCGTGTAAATAATCCTCACGGCAGAGGAGGCTGTCACCGAAGCGTCACCGGAGCGTCGCACTTCATCACAAACAACCCCTTTCTGTCAGGGACTAATGCGGAGGTGTACATCACGCCCGCGGCCCCGGGATCTGCCTGCCAGCTGTCAGCAGCCAATGAGGTGTCACGGAGGATCGTATCCCTCCTCCCGCGCTCAGGTCAGGCCAGGTCCCGGCCGACACCGCGGGTAATGAGGGAACAAGGAGGGCCACGGCGCGCCTGCCCAACAGCCCGACGCATCCGCCACGGCTACAGCACAGAGCGGCTCACAGCCACGACACAAACCTGCCATCTCTGCTGCTCCTCTCTACAGGCAGAGGTCAGAGGTCATCCAGGCGACTGCTGTGGTTGAGTGCTTTTAAGGAGCTCGGCTTTTAAGGCTCCAGGTCCAGGTGGGTCACTGCCGTTGCTCCCCTGAGCTACAGGCTACTCAACCTCAATTATCCCAGTAGCTACACAGCTATGGAGGTGGAGAATATGGAGAAAAATGTAAGGAGCATCTGCTTACCAGAAGAGATCATGTTTATGTTAATATCAGTGCAAGTTTAAATTTTAAGTTGTTTACTTCAAACAAAGAGGACATGATCATTTTTTGTGAACATGCTGTTCTCTGAAATTGCTGCTTGGTGTGTTTGAAAGTGGGCCCTCTCTCAGTAATTAAGAGATGCATTTAGGAAAGGACAGACAATACTCTGCCTTTCACGCAAGAGAGGAAATCTCAAATTAAAAAGTGAAAGATGCACAAAAGGACGTCTGAAAATGACCTTGGTGCCAAAACTGGCAAACTGACACTCTCAGGGAAATGAAACCCACACCAAAAACATGAGACTATTTCTGAGATGAGTACAAAGTGGGTTAAGCATCTAGGACAGGCCATTTCCTAGTGCTCTCCTAACAACCAAAGTTTCTGGCTTTTAGGACAAGACATTGGTTACAAAATCTTGAACTGGGTGCTTGAAATTAGTGTGTGATATTATAGGATGCTCTTTTTGTTGCTATGATTATTCTTCATGATGATTACCGTGCATATGAATCATAAGCAGGACAGCCAGCAGATGAGAACAGATAGCACTACAAAAGAAGCCAAATAATTAGATTGCATTCCGTGACAGTTGTGTGGTTATCACGGACGTGTCTGTTCTTTGTTTTTCAGGAATGATTTCCGCTTTCTCAGAAAAGCAGCTCGGATGGAGACGCTGTTGGGGCGGGTGGGTGAGGCCATAGGCCATGCAGGGCATAAATAAAGCTCTCCAGGCTCTGAAAAAACTCAATAGAGACGAATGAATAATTCACACATCTGCTTCATTTTTTTTGTCCACAAGCTTTATGACATTTGAAATATTTATAAGAAATTTAGCTTCAGCTCATGCATTGATCCGTTTGCCAATTACGGGGCAGTGGGCGTGAGGGTGGAAGGGGAGATACAGCTGGCATGGGCAATATAGGCAGTGTGGCTGGTATGGACACCCATATATCAGAGGAATCTGTGCTTCAGCTGGGCTTTCAATCACTCCCTCTCGCCTCATCTTTCTGTCTTCCTCTCATCCACTGCACCATACTCAACTCCTCTCTCTCTCTTCCTTCCTTTCATCCACTCCACTATTCTCAGCTCCTATGTCTCTCTCTCCCTCTCTCCTTGACTTGCTCTTTCTTCCTCTTGTCCACTCTACCGGTCTTTCTTCCTCTCAGCTACTCCACCATTGTCTGTTTTTCTCCCTCCCTTTCTCTCTCTCTCTCCCCCTAAATAAAGAAACTTCATTGGATTTCTCCATTGTTGATCCAAACAACCTTCCAAAGTACAAGAGCTCACATGAAAAAGGCTGGGGAAGATGGCTGCAGATTGCGCTGTTGACAATAAAAAGAAAAGATATTGTATTGTATAGATAAAATAATGCCCACACATTATATTAACAGTTTATTTTTAACCACTGTGCTCTATAATTGATAAGGCTCCGAGAGTTGTTTTAAGAGTCGTCTAAACCATCTAAAGCTCAAACGGATATGACAGAATAAGTTTTGTTGCAGGAGATCAGAAGCTTTGACTTTGTTAAAGTTTTCCAAAAGGATGCAGGAGTTGTGCTGCATCAAGCTGCTATCAAGGTGCAAAAGATTGCTCTTTCATGCCCTCCTGGCGGGAGCTCGGTTATGCGTTAGGACGATTCACAGTATCAACATTTCAATTAGATCTCAAAAGCGCAACTGTGCCCCCCCGTCATCCTTCCTTTTTATTTCTAAAGCAGATTTAATCCACTGGAAATACCCCGTGTGAACACTGACTTTGCACTGGCTTGTAGAAAATCACAGCCTACACTCCCTGACAATCTCACAAAAGCAGCATAGTGCTGCTAACATGGAATAAGGAACTGGTCAATAAAATATTCTCTGAAATGACTGAACTAGCATTACTGTACCACATTGTACATCTCCTGTTCTGCCTGATACAGAGATGCTGTTAGTTGTGGCATTGCAGGCTTTAACTGTACCCACCCACCACGGAGAGTCTCTTGTCACACATTACACATTGAATTGTAATGAGTAACAGCACACCTACATTGTGCTTACCGTTAAAATACAGGGTAATTATGCAGGTGTTTGGAGCACGCCACACACACACACACACACCCACTCACCCATGCACACACACACACACACACACACACACACACACACACGCACACACACACACACACACCAGGACACAGGCCCTTATGTGAGGCTTCACTGACAGTACTGAAATACTTTGCATTGAATTCCTTTGTCAAAAGCAATTTGTTTCTATTGTCAAATACAGAGATTGAAGTATTATATCAACCAGTGAAAGAGGCCACACCCTCTCTTTCAGCTTGGCTCTCTTTCTTTGTATTGATCTTTTCTGCAGAATCCTTACGGGAATGAGGGGGAGCAGAGGATTCTGGGAAATGAGAATAAAAGAGAAAAACAATGATCACAGTTTTCGCAGCAGTTGGTGTTTTCCGCCCACTGAAAGCAGTTGGTTCATTGACTAGAGGTTGCTTTGAGAGATACAAAGTTTAAACTATGGTTTCAGTGTGACAGAGAGTGCAGTATGGTTTCAGTGCTACAGAGTGTATAGTCTGGCTTCTATGTGACAGAGAGTACAGTCTGGTTTCAGTGTGACAGAGAGTACAGTCTGGTTTCAGTGTGACAGAGATCACAGTTTAGTGTTCAGTGTTACCCAGTGTACAGTGTGGTTTCAGAGAGCATTCCAGGTGAATGGGCTTGTCTGAGAAGGTTTGTCTGCTACTGTAACCTATAAAAGTGTGTCATGTTGGCCAAAAGGAGGAATAAGAGTCATTTTTATAGCTTCTGTCACTGGGGGGATGTACCTGTCAGGCTATTGAAATTACTACACATATCTCAGGCTGGAGTAGAAGGCTACCGCTAGCTTTGTCTGCGCAGGAACTTTAACGAAATATCAGCAGGGCTCCGGATGTGATCCTACCCCACACAAAAGCAACCATCACACACACACACACACACACACAGGAGAGGTGTGTGTTTGTGTGTGTGTGTGTGTGTTTATGTGTGTGTGTGTGTGTATGTGTGTGCATGAGACTGTGTATGCACGTGTGTGTATATGCCTGTATGAGTGTGTGTGTGTGTGTGTGTGTGTGTGTGCGTATGTGCGTGTGCGCGTGTATATGTGTGTGTGTGTGTGTGTGTGTGTGTTATAAAAGCCAGACTCAGGGGAAATGTTGCTGATGGATGCTGAGGTCCATCTCTTTTGTCTGTGGCCTTTGGCTGGTGAGAGGGATTCAGCGTCCGCGTGACTCTGCCTCGGCTCCATCTCCCTGGGTGATGTCCATGCGTATGATTCATCCGGGATCGCTGTCATAATCATTCCCATCACGGCGGCCTAAGCCTCCCATGCCTCTTTAATCCCCCTTCCCCCGAGATGCTGAACTTTGTCATAAATAATTAGGCTGAGCATGGCAGGCACTGCGGCCGACAGGAGCTTTGACTCGCAATAATGCCCCTGCTTGTCTGTGACATGCAGCTAAAATTCATACGCCCCTACATGCAGACAGCTCCGCTCAGCCTCCCCCCACAGCAGACTCACGAACGGCTTGTGTTGGGTTTTGTTTGGGCTTGATTTGATTTTTTTTTTCTTTTTAACTCACCATGATATGGAAGAGAAGGTTTGTAGGTGTGTGTGTGTGTGTGTGTGTGTGTGGGGGGGGGGGGGGGTGGTTAGTTGGGGCAGAGAGAGGTATTAGTCATGTTTTTGATCCATGTTCATTTAGAATGCTCAGAAGAAAACTTCCTGTTTTTCAATGTTGGTCATTAAAATAAATACATAAACTAACTTCGGTGACTCCCAAGTGATTCAGTTAACTAACGCACGTGCTCTGAGTCCAGACTGAGTCCCTCGGCTCTGATTGGTGTGAGTCTGAGCTGTGTCATTTGCCCACAGCGGCCCGGTGTCCGCGCTGGAGACAACTGTTGATTTCTCCCACTGGGGTTCCCCCAAGACCTCCCTTCCACCCTGCAGCCCAACAAGCACCTACAAGTTTCTCAGATAATGTGGTGGTATGCCAATCCTCCGTCTGCTGTTTACTTTCCTGGTGCATCATGGGACTTTAAGTGTTCAAAATCAGTAATGCTGGCATGCGAGTGTATTGGAGGATCGAGTTCACTGCACCCGGAAGTCCTGCAGGAATGCCGGGTGCATAACGGTGAGGCGAGCCTAACATACAAACCGCTGAAAAGTTGAAAAGTTTGAGTAGAAAAAGTAAGAAAAAGCATCACAAAGAAAAAATACAACATTTGAAATAAAGTTTACCTGAGAGACCCTTTGGTGTAATGCAGTGCAAGCAAAGTCAAATCAGATAATCTGTGCATGAGTGTCACATGGCTGTCATTGTGAAGCTGGCACACACATATTCAGCGTGTGCAAAACTGTCAGCTTCTGACTTCCAACAGACTTTGCTGGCTTGCACTTTCTGAAAGTGGTCCAGCATGTTTCCACCCACTGTCCCCTTCACTTCTGTGGTCATTTCCATCACTGACACGTATGACTGCCACTGTCTGTATGTCACCCATAAAGTTCACACAGCTGAAAGTTTTACCGTACCGGCCTGTCACTGGCCTTCCTGACAGTAGGAGAGATATGGCCTAGCTAATGTACAGTGTGTAACAGCTGCAACTTAATGTAGGTGGGGTTCAGTTTGGGGGCAGAGATGGGTTTGAGGTAGATTTAATGACCTGGTTTATAGTGGGGTACTGGGCCCCCCCCCTCAGGATTGCTCTTGGGGATAGTGCTCTTGAGTTGGGTCTGGGGTAGATTTAAATGCTTCTTTTAGTGGTGGGCTACAGGGAAAACTGGTTTAACAATATTTTTAAGGATGGATTGGGTGTGGAGGAGGTTTAATGGTTTGTTTTAATGGTGGCATACAGGAGGGTCTGGACAGGTTTAAGGATTTAATTTAATGGTGTAGTACTGTGGTTGGATTTTGGGTTGTTTTAATGATTTGGTTTAGGGTTGGGTTGGGTTTGCAGTTTGAGGTATTATAAGAGCATTTAATTTTCTAGCCAAAAATATTGTATGCTGTTGTTGAATCACATTAAGTGCTGTTAACATTTAAACCTGCTTTTTAAACAGGGTGAAATAAAGGCATTCTCGACGTGTTCGGCTGTTTTTTTTCCTATGTACAGAGTAAACAGTGGTCTCAAAAAATTTCATAAATTTCATGGTCTCAAAAAAAAGAACAGAAAAACAAAACAGCAAATAAATCTCGATGTTATCTCGCTCCACGAGCACGGCGTTCGTGCCCCGCGGTGTCGTTCTTCACTGGGATTGATTTTCGTCTTTTTTTCCTTCGGCAGGAGGAACGTGCGTCGTGTGAAATTCCGCGTTTGTTCTGCGCTGAAGGCAGACTCCGCGCTCACAGACTCCGCGCTCCGCGCTGCGGAGAGCGAGGGGAGAGAAGCCTGATTAGGAGAGGAGGGACCTGGGGCTGCGTTCGCCTCCTTCAACTCCCTCGGAAAGGTCTGTCGGCTGCTCGTCTGGGCCTGCTGCCGGGAAATTAGATCAAATCGAGCCTCAGCAGCAGGTTGTTCCCGGGCTCCGACTCGCTGTTCCATGATCCTTTGCCATTTGCTGAGAACCAAGGAGAGGTTAGTGTGCCAGGCCTTCTCACAGGGAACGGTTTCTTCCACTGTGATGCAGTCCCGGAAAGGAGCCAGCCCCCCTCCAAGGAACAGATGCCTGCTTTAAATATCAATATTAAGTCGCTTACACTCTGAGAGATAATGTGCATGTGAGATCACTTCCACAGTGTTTGTGATTACTCCTGGTTAATCACCGCCTGTGGACGCTGAACCAGCATTAATTCCGACTGTCTGTATTCATCTCAGCATCGTTTGATGATTATTTAACCTGACAAACAGAAAGTCAGACACTAATAAAACGCTTAGATGAAATCATGCGCAATTCGTCTGTGTTAGAACCATCATTTCTCATACCTCAGAAGGGCACCATGAATATAGCACCATTATACTGTTCAACTACTGATACATTAAAGACCAGGAGTCTATATCAGATTTATATTCTTTTTTAATTTCATGTGTAATAAAGTAAGCAATGCAGAATCAATAAGCCCTTCCTTGTCAGAGGGAGAGGGACTGAGGCCCGCTCTCTCTGCCTTCCAGCACACTCTCCCTGAGTCGGTTCTGCATCACCACTCTGTCATGCTTTCCTTCATTTACCCTGCAGTGCAATATCTGCGCAGAGCTCAGGGGTCTGACTGCGCAGAGTTCAGGGGTCTGACTGCGCAGAGTTCAGGGGTCTGACTGCACAGAGCTCAGGCGTCTGACTGCGCAGAGTTCAGGCGTCTGACTGCGCAGAGTTCAGGGGTCTGACTGCGCAGAGTTCAGGGGTCTGACTGCACAGAGCCCTGAACTCTGATCTGCACAGAATTCAGAGGTCTGACTGCGCAGAGTTCAGGGGTCTGACTGCGCCGACCTCAGGGGTCTGACTGCACAGAGCTCAGGCATCTGACTGTGCAGAGTTCAGGGGTCTGACTGTGCAGAGTTCAGGGGTCTGACTGCGCAGAGCTCAGGCGTCTGACTGTGCAGAATTCAGGGGTCTGACTGCACAGAGCTCAGGCGTCTGACTGCGCAGAGCTCAGGCGTCTGACTGTGCAGAGCTCAGGGGTCTGACTGCGCAGAGTTCAGGGGTCTGACTGCGCAGAGCTCAGGGGTCTGATCTGCACAGAATTCAGGGGTCTGACTGCGCAGAGTTCAGGGGTCTGACTGCACCGACCTCAGGGGTCTGATCTGCGCAGAGTTCAGGGGTCTGACTGCGCAGAGCTCAGGGGTCTGATCTGCATAACACAGTCCCAACCCATACAGTCTGTCCCACTTCCTCTGTGCATCTAGCATTACATGCATTTAGCAGACGCTCTTATCCAGAGCAACTTCCATCACAATAGAACATAAGTGTAACCATTCAATTTCAACGAGCAACAGTGTCAGTCCAGGCTTACAACGCTCCCAGACCAGTGAGTGTGAGCATAACACTATTCAAGCCCTACCACAAGTTAACTTGTGCACAAAGCCTTATATCTCAGAACATGCCGAAGTAGAAATCTCACTTTGGCTAGTTCACCTCCCTTATTCAGCTCTCACAGGTCTGATAGTGCAGAATCTGGGGCATCATCACCTTTGACCTCTCATGTGAGTTTGATGTTCCTCCTGACATCGCCATGGACTCAGAGGGAACCGGAGAGCCAAAGTAAGCCGGGTGTAAGTCACCTGCTCTAATTCTCCTTTCACCATAAAACACTCACGCAGTTCCAGGTGTTTTTATAACAGCATTTTATACCAGTTTACAAAAAATCTGGAGGCCTAAGGACCCCTGTATGTGAGACCTACACCTCTTATACCATTTGTTAATAAATACTATAAATATTAACATTCATTAATATACATTGCATTCTGTTGCATTAAAGTTTGAAATGGCTTGATTCTTCATTGTGTTTCCCTCAAGGTGGAACACTTTCAGTTATGAGATTCATCTTGTATCCTTTCTCTGTCACACTAATTAAACATTAACATCTTTGTTTATATGTTAGTAACGCTGCAATAGTTTTCATTTTAAAGGGAATCTGATTATGATTGTCTGTATTTTTATGTTACACTTAATGTACACAGTCTTATTCTTACATACATGCTGTCATATACAGAACAGCACGTAAAAAGGTCCCCAGAAGTGTGGTGATACCATTATAAAAACCCCAAATGGCCAGTCTTATTAGGCATTTTTCCCTGGATGGAAAGTAACTGTCCCGTTTCGTACATCACAGGCTGTGACACAACGCATGCACATCACAAATGAAGAGACTCCTTTCCCTCCGCTCGTACCCCACAGACACAGCCAGCGCTCTAATGAAGCCGAAGCTCTCCTCTCCGTGTCTGTTACCCACAGCTGAATTTTAACAAGCGCGCCACAGATACGGTGCTGTCGTACTTTTCAGTGTTATAAAAACGCAGCGCCTCGGTGTTTGCCCAGCTCCTGACCACATGAATAATGCAGCTCCGCCGTCCCAGGTGCCACATTAGAGAACGGGACTCCGCTGAGCGCGCCCATGGAAACGCACTTCTGACAGCTCCTCTGCATTCATCCAATCAGCACGCTGTAGCGCTCCGCTATGCAGCAGCCAATGACAAGTGCCGCCTGCGTCGCAGCCGAGGAGAGGAGGTAATTAAACATAAAAAAGTGATTCAGTGATGAGCGGAGTTAAAATGTCCTTTGTGGTAAGAGACTGCATGGGGCCCTTCAGGAACGTCAAAACCTTCTGATAAAAAAATGTCAGGTGTTAAAAGAATTTTTCTTTTTTTCTTAACTGGAGGTTTTACTAAATATACCATATCACAGCTTTGAGTCTTTCTGTAAATCTGTTCCTTAGCACCACTGATCCTGAGTCGTACCCACAGAGCTACAGCAGTCTGTGTTGATGCAACTGCAGTGTTGCCAAGTCAGCCATTTTGTCAAATATCTGCAGGCTCTTAGATTGACTAAGTGACATGTATATGATCAAGCCGATGCATGCAATTTTATGATTACTTATGATATAGTACCCAGAGATGCAGGAAGTGTGTGGAGGATGACCTCAGTTTCCCCTGGAGAATGCCCAGCTACACCATTAGTGTACTGAATCTGTTCTGAATCGGAATGTTGATGGGATTGAGCTATCAAGAGGGCAATAGCATTATGTACAGCTAAGTTAACTGCTTGTGCTATCGACCAACAAGTTGCACTTTGTAAGTGGCTCTGGATAAGAGCGTCTGCTAAACGACAATTGTACAAAGTAATGTAATGCTCATGGCAATTCTCCCAAAGTGAGGATCAGTAGCTTTCTGTGGACATTTGCAGTAAGTATGCCTGGTAGCATGAATTGATAGATAGCATGAAATTATGCTACAACACAAACTGGCAGCAAGAGTGAAGGTAAGCAGGATTTTTCTATTAGTGGAACAGCAGGTTAGCCATATTTAAATGATCACATCTCAACTTCAGCTCCCTTTTAGGTGTTCTGTGTGATTTCGATTGACAAAGGTGTTAATGACACCATGACTGGAGGAAAGCAAACCCCTTTCAGCCATGCATTTCCATTTCCGATAACAAACGCAGAAAGGACCAGGCGTCATTAAAGGACCTTTACCGGATTTTTGATGAGCTCCACTTATTCTTTAAAGGATAACAAACAAATGACCCATCTCATACATTAGCATACAGCTGCTGCATCTCTCAATACCACCAAACCGTGGCCATTTAATGGTTTTTCAAGGAGCAATGCCACTTGTCTGTGCATGCATTCAATATTCACATCTAAACGAATTAAACAAATCAATTAGCAACCGAAAGGTGACTCTTGTTATTAATGAAGTCTTTTCACGGCCGTGTGCGTTGGGCTGCAGCTACAGCCGTGGTGTGGATGCACATTAATTTGCTAATGACAGAGTCGCTGCGGTTCTCTCGGAGGACAGGGCTTGTTATTCCGGGCTTTTCAGATCGGTATTAATGCTAAGCGTGCCATCAGACATGGGGACGGTGCGGGGTGACCTTTGTGGGCTACGCACTTCCCTCCTTTAGTCCAATTAGTCCCGCATTGCACTGCACACCTTTCCAAATTGAAGCCTTTGCCACATCCGCCATTAAACCCATTTGATGAAACAGATGAAGTCAAAACCAAAGCGAGCCTGTACAGCCCTACAGATCTGGAGCGAGAGGTCTCTGATCTAATTTCAGAAGACTGGTACACCTTTAACAGAAGTGCACTGTGCTCTTATTTCAGCTTACGGGGTTAAAAACATGGTGTGTCAGTCAGGTCCGACAGTGCACCACAGTCTAGCAAACGTAGACTGGACGATAGACAACTGAAGTCATCTGAGCAGACCACATGAGCCTAATGATTGGAAGCGTACCTGAGAGCGGTGAAAGGAGGAAGCCCTGCCCAAAAAACACACCCCTGCCCCTCCATAACAAAGCCAGCTGATGACACAGCCATATTTGAACCCGGGACAGAGGCTGGCTGAGCCACTCAGGAGCCTCAAGAGCAGAAATGCATTGGGTTCTTATTTCAGCCTATAGGGTTAAAGCAGAGCTGTGCGCATCAAAAGAATTTCAGTAACTGCACTCATTAACCACATTCATTAAAGGTCCAGACTACACCTTTGGTACACTTTCCTTGAGTTTAATTTTCTCTTGCTTTTTTCATTTCACAGATTTTGAAATGAAATTCAAGTCTGACTCCCACACTTTTCCAGCTCTGTATGAAAGCCTCTCTCCAGCTCCCACACTTTTCCAGCTCTGTATGAAAGCCTCTCTCCAGCGTATAACAACAGAAACAGCAGAATCACATTGTTCCCTTTGCAACTAAGCGACTGAAACACACGCAAACAAAAACAACTGAAATCAAAGAAAAAAACACAAGGTTCAGCCAAAAGCCAGTGTCTGACCGAGGCCCCAGACCCATATGCAAAGCTAGCTGTGCTAGCTGCTGGTTATTTAATTACAAAGGGCCCTTCCTCTGACTGAGGCTGGTCAACCATGGTTCCCTGAAGCATCTCATTAATCCCACAGCGCCAGAAAAATAACAATACACCAGCACCAATTTAATCAGAAATTCAGTCTCACGGTCACAGGACAAGACAGTACACAGAAGATATAAACCTATATAAACCTCTAGGGTTCACAGGAACAGGACTGCTTTCTCAGTGGCCAGAGGCTTACCCATGATGCTTAGAGTGGGCCGCATGATTGGTCTGATCACATGACTGCAGGACCCATGTGACTGGCTGATGTAAAGCATGTGGGCCATGTACTGTAAAAAGTTCGTTTTCACACTTCCTGACAGAATGTTGTGTTCTTGTTACAAGAAAATGTGCTACAAATAGTATTCATGTAGAAAATATTATGTTACACTTTGTAGAATGAATTGTTCTGTACGTAACCTCTGTTCCACGAACATAGACTGAATGCTACACCCATAAGATCAGCTTCCTATTGGAAGGACATCATTACACGATCGTTCTTTCTGTTTCCCTTCTGTGAACATGCCACACTCATGAGCTCAACAGACATTTCAGATAAGACAGGGGGTGGGCAATGTGTCCCTGCAAGCCCAAACGCATTCGCTTAGAGTGGTCCCACCAGCCAATGGTGTGAGTCATCTGCACTCACCAGTAGGAACAGGTGATGTATGGTGCAGCCAGACTCCGCCCACATTTCCCCAGCCTCAGAGGAAAGCAATCCTGGGTCCAATGTGTCAATGAGCTTAACACAGTGCAACAGAACTGGAGTGAGCTACAACACAGTCTCACCACCAGGTATTATCAGCCTATCTGAGGAGCAGATAGGCAGCAGCCTTCAGCCACAAGGGCTCAGACGAGCTCTACAGAAAACTGATGCGGCATCTGTGGATATTGTGCCTGCACACAGATGAGCCTCACAACTACTGAAGCTCAGAGACATCCAGGAACGCGGCCAGCGGCGGGAGCATACAGGCCGGGGCAGAGGAAGCCACCGGCAACGAAGAGGCCTTATCTAGGCAGCAGAATCTTGAGAAAGTAAAGAAGGGAATACCAACAGGCCACAGGGCTTACCTCATTTTAGCCACACCCCCAGACGAGCGAGCTCAGAGAGGAAGCTGGTTGTGCCATGCCTGAAATGAATAGAGCATTATAGAGGATGTAACGTTGTGATGATGCCATATGATTGACAGCTCAGTGCACTGAATGTGAACACTGTGAATACAGGTGTGCAGAGAAGGTGTGAGGGGGCCGGGGATTAAGAGGTGGGTGTGTCCTGTCTGCCACACCTTCCTTGGACGGAATCTCACTGCCAGCGCTTCTCTGTCACTGGCAGTGTCTGACTCAGGATGATTGAGGAGCCCGTAGCAGCATTGTACTGTAGTTGTAAGGAGCAGGGGTCATAACCAAAAGGTTGCTGGTTCAATTCCCTGCTGTGCCACTGCTGTTGTACCCTTGGGCAATGTACTTAACCTACAGCTGCCTCAGCAAATATCCAGCTGTAATAACTGTAACCCGTGTAAATCGCTCTGGATGTAACCTCTGTAAGTCTGCTAAATGATGATAATGTAAGGTAACGTTGCAAAGCTCCAAGCTAACAGACAGCAGGAAAACTGTCAAAGACAGGTGTAAAAGGATAGCTCATTAGAACAGTCATTTTGATGGAAAGCCACTTTTTGCTACTTTCCCCGGATTGTGACCGATGGGCATGTTCCAATAAACAGAGAATTTAGCCTTTAACAACTAGCAAAAACATACATATCAACTCCTCCACAATTATGGCAAAAAATACGTAATTGGAAGAATTTTTTATGATCGATATGTTGCTACATTATGCTGAAGTAAAACCGTTTCCAGGGATTGATGGTCATGCTTGTTAGCCGTTTCAAATGGAGCCCACATGCTAAGAATGTGTTTACGGAGTCTACTGCTGTCACAGGGGAAGACGAGAGCTGAAGTAAACAGCATCACCATCTCCCGGGATGAATTATGAAAAATGTATTGCAATACAGGGATATATTCTCCTTCTACTCTGGCAACAACTCTCAAAAACAGTCTTGACTGGAAAAAACACTTTTCTTCTTTTTTTGTTTGTTTTTTTTTCCCACTGCAGCGGGAGCAAACCATGGCAGTTCCAAAAGTAAAGAATCCATCTCTCTGCCCCACCATCGAATTCAAAGGAGGGACATGTTTGCAGCATAAAGCAAAATGTACAGAAAATATAAGTAAAAGCTACTTAAGAACTTAAAGCCCAGATTCAATCAAAATGCAACACACTTTGCAATGCGACTTTAACTTTCAGCCAAATTTACAACCTTTTTGTTGGTTTCAGAGAAGGCGAAACCCTTCTCAAAGTGCACTGCAGATAGATTGAATCTCGCCCTGACAGTGTGTGGAGTCCCCTGCCCCTCAATTCTCAGTGACTCTCAGGTGTCACTAACATAGGCATGCCACGGCTGTCAGTGTTCCCTCTCTCTCTCTCTCTCTCTCTCTCTCTCTCCCTCTCTCTCTCTCCCCCTCTGTCTCTCTCTCTCTCTCTCTCTCCTACAGTCTTTCTTTCCACCTCATCCCCCTACTCACCCTCAGGCTCTTCCCCTTCTTTCTGATTCAGAGCCATTTTGCTCAAACTCTCTCCATCTCTCTCTTTCACTGTCTCTTCTCCTCTCTCTCCATTTCATCTCCGATGTCATGGTGGGAAATATAAGTTCCATCTGAGATCGTACTAGAATTAGAATTCTTAGAATTACTTTTTTTTCCTGTGCAGAACTAATCAGATGGTTATGAGTTCTTGCACAAGTGTGTGTGCGTGCATATGAGTGGGCGTGTGTTTGTGTGCATGTATGCATGTGTTGTGTGAGTGTGTGTGTGTGTGTGTGTGTGTGTGTGTGTCCATACATGTGTGCATGTGCATGAGTAAATAACCAAACCAGACTGCCCAAATGTATGTAAATCATGTGTGTGTGCGTGCACATGTTTACATTATACATGAAACCTCCAGACTTCCAAGTTCCATAACCTGGGTAACGTATTTCAGGATGTAGCCGTTTATCTGTGATCTGAAAGCAGCAGAACAGTGCCAGGCGAGCTGCGTGCCCACAGCTATATGTAGTGACATGAGGCAGCTTCACGGGGAGAGAATGAGGCGTGATTGTGATGGTAATAAACCCCTGTACTGTACAGATGCGTATGCATAAGCCAGCTCTCAGGGTCCTAATAGAGTTAACGGGCGTGGGGGGGTCTCAGTGAGGAGCGCACGCCTCCGGCCCTTTCTGTCTACTTATCTGATTGTTACGCCAATTATCTCACATTTCTCACTGTGTTCTTTCCACTCGAGAGGATATGGCCAGCGATTATCTTCCTCCTCGGGGGCACGTGCTTGTATTTGGAGGGCCAAGGGGTTTAACTGTACCGCCGTACTCCCCCACCCCCCTCGCCCCCCCCCACCTTGCCACCCCCCTCCCATTCCTCTGCCTTTCTGTCTCGGACACCTGACACATGCCTGACAAAGACGAAAGACAGACGGCGCTTCAAGCTGAGCAGCTCACAGGAGACGGCTAAAAACTGCATCCAAAAGCCTCCCGCTTCCAAAACTCTGTCTTTCTTTTTTTTCCACAATCGAGGAGCTAAAAATAAGCATGCGGGGCCATGCGGAGGACACAGGAGAGCTGCGTGTGTGCTCTGCCCGTGTGTGCGCCGCGTGTGTGCGCCGCGTGTGTGCGCCGCGTGTGTGCGTGTGCCTCACCGCGCGTGTGTCTCTCACCACGGAGGGCTTCACTCCGCATCTCCCCCAGTTCAAACCTGCAACATTCACAACAGCTACAGCTTTGTAAATACGTCCCGCGCACCCGCCTCCCGATCCCGACACGCTCCGCTCTCTCTCAGTCATTAAGCTTTTATGACCCACAGGAATACGCCAGCTTTTGAATTTTCATATTGTTTTATCTGGGCTGATGATGTGTGCTTGTCGTAGTTTTTCTGTTTTTTTCAGGTTGTTGGGAGATTTCTCTTTCCCCCAGGGTTCAGCTCTACTAATCAGCTCCCTGAAACAACATTCCTAATTACATGTAATTAAGCCCTACATTTTTGAGAGCCATTTTATATTCCCTTTATTGTATTACAAATGGGACAGCTACCTCAGAACAAGCATTTCTCCTCTGTAAATTGGGTTAGAGCGGTTCCATCTCATTCACAGGCCTCTTACTGCATGAGGTCTCCAATAACAACAACAAAAAAGTGATTGCAATTAAAAATACCTGATGATGAAAAAAATAATTAGGCACAGTTTTGCTCGTTACTCCCTCACAGAAGGCGGTAGTTGAGACTGAGGAGCTTGCTTCAGATTGCGAGGACGGGCTGTTCAGCACCGAAACGGACCGAGCATTCTGCTTTGAGGCCAACCTCCTCCACACCTCTCCGCTGCCCTAACCCGCAAGGAATTAGAGCCGTATCTCAGACTGGAATTATTTAAAATAATTTACAAAGCACCGCTAGATAAACTAACACAGCACAGCCCCAGCTCAAACTGAGTGCGCTGCAAGAAGCTGATTTTTTTTTTTTTGAAAACCATCCTGCCAGTCACTTTAATGAGTGTGTTTTTTAATGTCACGAATAAATTTCAGTTATAGATGTGTATTCACATCATAAAATATCCTTAACCATTTTACCAAACCGCACTTTTACCTATTATTATCCCATTATTAATGTAAACTTTTACTGGAAATAACCAGCAGGTTCCCTTCAGGAGAGTACCCAAACCCTGCCCTCCTCTCTAAGATTGACAGAAACCCCCTGCTGCCTTGGCTTTCCGCACACACAGCCCTGCTTGCTTGGCTTTCCGCACACACAGCCCTGCTTGCTTGGCTTTCCGCACACACAGCCCTGCTTGCTTGGCTTTCCGCACACACAGCCCTGCTGCATGTCACCGATACTCCTTCCAGCACACATTGATGCTATAGATTTTTGAATGGAGAAAACCATCAGAACAGTGTTGCATCTGGAGGTCACAGGAAGTTCCCTGCTAGGAGACACAGACTGAAGGACCATCCGAGCTTGTAGAAAAGCAATTTAGGTCACATGGCTGGCAATTAAGACCAGCGTGCCTTTCAAAGACAGGGTTACAGGAGCAATCAAGGTGACATTGATTATGTGCATGAATGAACCCCTTTCAATGAGGACAATTACTTACAGGGCTAATTTTGTCGTTTGGGGTGTATATGACCTGCTAGCTTTGATCAGGATCTTTGTGACTCCGAGGAAAAAATCAATGTCAGACCGACGTTCTTGTCTTATTGACTGGGGGTGGGTAAGTCATTTAAATATAAACTCAAAAATATAAAGCACATGTTATTTGTATTTGTCAAAATACACTGGGCAATGGGCATATTACAAAACAAGCCTATCTCCCTGTGTTTCAGGTCATGCTTATTTTACAGTGTACACCACAGTATCACTGACAGCATTACTGTAAAATTAATTACAATTTATGTATTACAACACACTGTGATGTGATGCATGTATAAAACTGCACATATGAAATTTAAAGCCAGTCATCATTATCATTAGCGGCAGATTCCTCCTGCAACATGACAGGGTCATGCTTTCACCAGCCTGTTGTCAGAAGGAGGGAAGGGAGATGGAGAAACCTCATTACTAACGCCGGTGTGTACAGTGCTGTGTGTATAAATAGCTTGTGCGGGTTCTGGGGTCTGCAGATGATATTGATTCTTGCTCTGATGGACAGGGAATGGACTCGGCTCTTACGGTGCAGAGCCGCTGCTGGAGAAACCCCGCTGCTGTAGAGCTGTGACACAGACAGCAGGCTGCAGCCATCAGCACATGCTAATGCTTCCCACTCCCATCCACTACCATGCTGCTCTCCTGACAGTGTACGGGAGTACACTGTCTCTGTGTGCCTGTGTTACGGGGGTACACTGTCTCTGTGTACCTGTGTTACTGGGGTACACTGTCTCTGTGTGCCTGTGTTATTGGGGTACACTGTCTCTGTGTGCCTGTGTTATTGGGGTACACTGTCTCTGTGTGCCTGTGTTACGGGGGTACACTGTCTCTGTGTCTCTGTGTTACTGGGGTACACTGTCTCTGTGTACCTGTGTTATTGGGGTACACTGTCTCTGTGTGCCTGTGTTATTGGGGTACACTGTCTCTGTGTATCTGTGTTACTGGGGTACACTGTCTCTGTGTGCCTGTGTTATTGGGGTACACTGTGTGCCTGTGTTACTGGGGTACACTGTCTCTGTGTACCTGTGTTATTGGGGTACACTGTCTCTGTGTGCCTGTGTTATTGGGGTACACTGTGTGCCTGTGTTACTGGGGTACACTGTCTCTGTGTGCCTGTGTTACTGGGGTACACTGTCTCTGTGTATCTGTGTTACTGGGGTACACTGTCTCTGTGTGCCTGTGTTATTGGGGTGCAACGTGTTTATCGCCTGCATGTGTCTGTGTTACAGGGACTCCTCCATACGTCTGAACCCCAGAAGGAAACTCCCTGCAGGCGCTGTGTGTGTGTGTGTCTTTAAAGCGTAGTGCCCATTCACACAGACTGGTCCCTGTCAACAGAGGAACACCACTGTTACTACTGCAGCATATTTGAGGAAATGCATTTTTCTTTTAGATTTTACCATTCATATGCCTTCTGCTGCTGAGTGTCTGCAAACACACCCTGTGAAATCTCCCACTATACACCACTTATGAGAGAGCGATTGGTCAGTCTTTTTCAAAAGATTTCACTTCAGTATGTGCAACCAAAACGCTTTGTTTTACTATGCAAAATAAATGAGATATCTGTCTGCTGTCCTGTCCTGCCTTTTAATGGCTGAACCATTAAATAATTGGGTGGTTTTCTTTGCAAAGTGCCTTGTTTTGGGGGCATTGTTTGATAAGAGGAGCCGGAGACTCTGGCTCGAGATCAGCAGAGAAAATATGTGGATGACCTCCTTAAGACCATCCTGTCACCCCATGATCCCTTCCTTGGACTCTGATCCAAAGTTGACCTTACATGTTCCTTCCCCTGATCCCCACCTCCTCAGTAAATCAGTCTGAAATGAATGCTATAAAGTCAAGTCCTTGATCTGGAAATTCTCTCTCCATTGGTATTCAGCTGCCATAACTAACAGGACCTGACACTGAGCCAATAAAACCACAACCTGTCAAGGATTATCACTTTACGATAACACATATGACCCAACAGCGCCCTGACCCTCGCAAGACGGCTGCGTCACAAAACCCGCAAGAAAGTGGCCCTTTAAATTAAATAAAGATCATGCGCACAAACATATTGATTTCCACTCCCATCCCAGAGAAGCTCTGGACTCCATAAGAGAGTCGCATGCGCGCCAGCCGGTCTTTGCGGAGCGTGAGAAACTCAATTATCTGGCCCAATACCCTTTGTGAGATTATAGATCGGTCTAGACAAGGAAGGCTTCGGTCCTTTCCCAGTTTATATTCGGAGAGGAGGGGGGAGATGGAAAAATGAAACAGACCCTTGCCACAGAATGGATGTCTTAATGAGAGGTGGGAAGGGAGTGCTGGAGTCTAACATCATTCTTACCGCAACAGATATGGAAATACAATATAATACAGCAGGACTGCAGAATAAAAGGACTGATTTAACTGGCTGACATCCTGCCACAGTGATGGAAGAGTCTGGCCTCATTAATCTTATAATGGGCAGAGCTGCTATTGGCTGTCACTGACCCGCGTGAACCAATAAGAGCACTTTGACATCATTACCGGAAATCTGTGGTGGGTTCAAGTAAGATTACACAGAGGTGGTGAACCCACTGATGGTTCACGAAGCCTCGTTCTCTCACCACTAGCTATGAACACAGTGGAGCGGCTCAGACATGATGCTGAGTTTCACTCTGTCTCACTCTTTTGCTCTCTCTCTCTCTCCTCCCTCTCTCTGTTTCTTGTTAATCTTTTTTCAGTTTGGTTTCCTGTTTTTAAACAATGAATGGAAGTAGCAGTTGTGTTTTGCAGTTCACCGTTTGAAATGCAGCAGGCAAGTCAGCGCTCCTCCGTCTCCCCACTGGCTCACTGTCTCCCTGTGTGTATGCACAGACAGAGAGCGGGATGTGTCTCCCATAAACAGCTCCGTTATTAATGCTGCTCAGACGTATTACATGTTTCTTAATCTCGGTCTTGGGGAACCACTGTCTGCGTTAGTTCTTCCCACTCAGATCTTTAATTAATTAGGCTTGATTGAGATGGTAATTGAACACAGATTGGGATTTGATCTCCTGGCAGTTATTTGTTATATTTCCTTTGAGTGTACATATATTTGTGTGTGTGTGTGTGAGAGAGAGGGGGGGGGGGGGGGGGGGGGGGGGGGGGCAGAGGAGGGAGAAAAAGGCATTTTGGGACGGAGAGAGGAAGAGAGAAGTCATTATTCACTAAAAAGAGTCTTGGTTAGAATATATTTCTAACTGGTGGAAAATAGTGTCTAGTATTTATTTCTTCATTTGTTGGTTTGTTTATTTATTTAAATAATGGGTATGAGGGTCAGGCTGCTGAGTGGCTCAGTCAGCCCTGCAGCATGGGTTCGAAACCGACCACATCATTTGCTGTGAATGGTTGGGAGCGCAGAGTGGCAGGGGATAGTGGTGGGTGTATCAGCCAGAGTCTCCTCCTCTCACCGCTCTCAGACACCCTGAGAGGCATCAGTTACCCAAAAGCCGCTGGGATGCTGTCGGTGGAGCAGCGCCTATCCTCCAGCTGGCATGAACTTCACAGTGGTGCATTGTGGGACTTGTAGTGTGAAAAATAGCCATGTGCAATGCATGTGTCTCGCTTCAGAGCTCCTGTATGGCTGCGGAGGTTGTCACGGTGAGACAAGCCAGACTGCAATTGGCGTTTTCAAAGAAGGTTCCATAAAGGGGAAAGAGATTCAATGTCAGAGGTCAGGACTAATGACTCTTCAGATTAATAGCTTTTCAAACTGGATACCAAGGGAAAGCTACAGGCTTAGCTTTCACACACACACACACACACACACACACACACACACACGGGAAACGGATGATCATATTTTTGTTCACCTTGTGAAAACACAAGTGTGCCGTTGACATATTGAAAGTGCGCCGTCTGGATCGTTGGCTGGCCTGAATCCAGATCCTCCAGTGACTGGGGGAGGCAGAGAGAAGGAGGAACCGAGGCTGACCTGCCTGGAGCCGGACGCTAACGCTCTCATTCGCCGTGAGTAACGGGCAAAACGTTGGCATAAAAGTCACTTGATTCACTGCGAGACATAAAACAACACGCTTTATCTTCTCGACGGCGGTCACACCAAAAGAGCAGAAGTGACTTACAGCAACAGATGCGTGAGATGAAGGTCACCCTTCGCTCGGCCAGATATCGTCCCCGAATGAGACGCTGGGGAGGTCACAGTAAAACACAAAGGCTGGGGAGACACCTTCACTTTCTGCTACGGGAACCAAACAAATAAGTAAGCGTAAGCACACAAATCACCTGCCATCGACCGCGTTCAAACCAGAGAGAGATGGCATGTGAGAAACCCAGATCCTGCCCCCCCAAGACACCCCCCCGACAGCCATAACATCATATGGGTGTTATGAGCACGCTCGGCGGGGGGGCGTGGAGATGTGTTTGGCGGGGCCGTGTGTCAGTGTTTCAGAGTGTGATTAATAATGTGAGGAGATGGAGTGGCCATGCCTCATTGTCTGTTTTCACTTCCGCAGAGACAGTGATTCATATTCCAGGGGAGGATAAATATTTTAGTGTGTCATTGTGTCAAAGCCATGGTGCAGTGCCCTGCAGGGAGAGAGAGAGAGAGGCAGAACGCAGCACACAGCACCAGCCAAACACCTCATTAATCCAGTTTCCACGATTAATCGACTGGGAATAAAATACTACAGAGCAACAGTGTGAGGCTTCGCAAGTGGGCTATGAGTGAGCAATGCGATAAACCTGTCCATCACACCAGCATTCCTCCCTGCTAAACAGGGGGCCTCATCAGGACGGGCGGCCAGTGTGCCGCCCGTCTTTGTGCAGTCCAGTGTGGTCAGAGACAAAAAAAAATTAACCACAAAAGGGTTTCCATCCTACACGGTACTACTATATTTTTTAAATCCATCGATTTGTGAGACTGCATTTACCCTCGTTCCTGGTGTTGATAAATCTAGGCGTGGCAGCTGTGTATGGCTGCAGTGCTCTCATACTGGTTAGGAAAATGTGCACACACTCATATACATGCGATGTGAAACGTGGCCAGCGTTGGCCGGGTGTTGTCGGTGCTAGCTCCATACGATGTGAAACGTTGCACGCGTTGGCCGGGTGTTGTCAGTGCTAGCTCCATACGATGTGAAACGTGGCCAGCGTTGGCCGGGTGTTGTCGGTGCTAGCTCCATGCAATGTGAAATGTGGCACGCTTTGTCGTCGGTGCTAGCTCCATACGATGTGAAATGTGGCACGCTTTGTCGTCGGTGCTAGCTCCATACGATGTGAAATGTGGCCAGCGTTGGCCGGGTGTTGTCGGTGCTAGCTCCATGCGATGTGAAACACAGCACACGTTGGCCGGGTGTCGTCGGTGCTAGCTCCATGCAATGTGAAACGTGGCCAGCGTTGGCCGGGTGTTGTCGGTGCTAGCTCCATGCGATGTGAAACACAGCACACGTTGGCCGGGTGTCGTCGGTGCTAGCTCCATACGATGTGAAACGTGGCCAGCGTTGGCCGGGTGTTGTCGGTGCTAGCTCCATACGATGTGAAACGTGGCCAGCGTTGGCCGGGTGTCGTCAGTGCTAGCTCCATACGATGTGAAACGTGGCCAGCGTTGGCCGGGTGTCGTCAGTGCTAGCTCCATACGATGTGAAACGTGGCCAGCGTTGGCCGGGTGTCGTCAGTGCTAGCTCCATACGATGTGAAACGTGGCCAGCGTTGGCCGGGTGTTGTCGGTGCTAGCTCCATACGATGTGAAACGTTGCACGCGTTGGCCGGGTGTTGTCGGTGCTAGCTCCATACGATGTGAAACGTGGCCAGCGTTGGCCGGGTGTCGTCGGTGCTAGCTCCATGCAATGTGAAACACAGCACACGTTGGCCGGGTGTTGTCGGTGCTAGCTCCATACGATGTGAAACGTGGCCAACGTTGGCCGGGTGTCGTCGGTGCTAGCTCCATATGATGTGAAACGTGGCCAGCGTTGGCCGGGTGTTGTCGGTGCTAGCTCCATACGATGTGAAACGTGGCCAACGTTGGCCGGGTGTCGTCGGTGCTAGCTTCATACGATGTGAAACGTGGCCAGCGTTGGCCGGGTGTTGTCGGTGCTAGCTCCATACGATGTGAAACGTTGCACGCGTTGGCCGGGTGTCGTCGGTGCTAGCTCCATACGATGTGAAACGTGGCCAGCATTGGCCGGGTGTTGTCGGTGCTAGCTCCATACGATGTGAAACGTGGCCAGCGTTGGCCGGGTGTCGTGGGTGCTAGCTCCATACGATGTGAAATGTGGCCAGCGTTGGCCGGGTGTTGTCGGTGCTAGCTCCATACGATGTGAAACGTTGCACGCGTTGGCCGGGTGTCGTCGGTGCTAGCTCCATACGATGTGAAACGTGGCCAGCATTGGCCGGGTGTTGTCGGTGCTAGCTCCATACGATGTGAAACGTGGCCAGCGTTGGCCGGGTGTCGTGGGTGCTAGCTCCATACGATGTGAAATGTGGCCAGCGTTGGCCGGGTGTTGTCGGTGCTAGCTCCATACGATGTGAAACGTGGCCAGCGTTGGCCGGGTGTTGTCGGTGCTAGCTCCATACGATGTGAAACGTTGCACGCGTTGGCCGGGTGTCGTCGGTGCTAGCTCCATGCAATGTGAAACACAGCACACGTTGGCCGGGTGTCTGTGCTTTTCCCCGCACAGAGCTTGCATGTGCAGAGACTTAATTAAAATGATTCTCACACTGGGAGCCGACTGTCAGGAGAAGCATTCTCCACTCAGTGCAGAGGTGTGCTGATTCAGCTGCCTAGCAGATGGGTCTGGTAGAAGGGGAGATCATTCATAAATTTCCATGGTTATACTTCTTCCTGAAATAAATATGGTAACGTCAGCCCGTTCTGAAAATGGCCTGACACAGAGATATATTCCTATCTGAATTCAGTGTGACACAGAGAGATATTCCTTTCTGAATATGGCCTGACATAGAGATATTCCTGTCTGAAAGTGATCTAACATAGAGAAATATCCCCATCTAAATGGTGTCTAACGCAGAGATATTCCAGTCTAAACTTGGCCTAACACAGAGATATTCCAGTCTAAACTTGGCTTAACACAGAGATATTTTTTGTCCAAATATGGCTTAATACGAACAGATATTCACAGACGCAGGAAAAGGGTTCAGTCTGGAAGAGTGTGACATCTGACAGGGCTGTACATTTGCAAGAACATGACAAAATCTCACCTCTCACATCCTACTGCAATGCGCCTGGGTAAGTTTTCTCATACCCACCACAACTAAAGTTCTGCTACAGTGAAGCACCACAACTAAACTAATCATGTTCTTAGGTCTATGGTTGCATCACAAACCCTGTGCTTTTGGTCAAGCTGATCAACTTTGTAACATTTCCCTGTCATCAACGAGACCGCAACCAAACAGGCAAGATCTCAGGAAGGAATGGTTGCCTAAAAGCCTACAAGGATAGTAGTATTAGAAAAGGGTAGTATTTTGAAGTATAAAGGGGCAGGATCAGGGCGGAGGGGGTAGGAGCAGGGGGCGGGGGGGGGGGGGGTAGGAGCAGATTGGGGTTTCCGTGACTCCTCGGTATCGGTGTTGTGGCGCTGCCAGCGCTGTGGCTCAGAGGGAGAATCTCTCCGCAGCCTGGCAGAGCTGGCACAGAGAGAGGGGCCCCCGCTGGGAGCGGGAAGCAGCGGGGAGCAGCGGGGAGCAGCGAGGCGCAGCGTGTCCTACATGGAGAGCCACTGAGGTGTGGAGGCTCAGGAGGAGTCTGCTGCCAGGCCAGGCTGCGGCGCCAATCAGAGGAGAGGAAACCTCACTGTGTATGCAGTACAGTTACTGTAGTCATTTCTGCCCATAACTCATATTTCCAACATCCCCGCTAGGCCTCAGTACTGCAGAAATAAGCATGGTGAGGCTGGTGTATGTAGAAATAATTACTCCATTCTGTCATTGTTACCAGGGTATTACGCAGTTATTAAAACTGCACTGCTCCTGAGCACAATGAAGCCCTGTTTTCATTGCTTTTGGATTTTTGGACTTGTTTTTGTTTACCAGTTTCTCTTTCTAAGTAATTCTGTTGAGTGAAAGTGCAATTTGTTGTATTTTGTTCTTTTTTTCAGTTTTGTAAATCAGGCAAACTAATACAACAACTGAAACAAATATCTGCAGCTGGGTATTTCAGACAGCTCAAAGCACAAAGGAAGAGCTTTTACAGTAGCTTTGTAAACTTTTAATGACTTCAGAATTGCTGAGAAAATAAAAGCAACAAATATATACAGAAAAACACAGCATAAATTAGATGATTACAGTGGCAACGTTTACACAGAGTGTGTTTTTATCAGAAGCATTAACGTTAAACATGTAAAAGTGAGCCAGCTCTTTCCAGAGCCTTTTTGGGATTTTCCTGCTGTGCTGTTCGGAGGGTAGAAGGCCGTATGTGGACTTAGCACGGGATGCCTGCTGTACTGGACACGTGATCATTAGAGATGTAAAGTTTGATAAAAAGGTTGGCCATGACGTTTATTTCTAAATTTGTGCTGGTCTCAGGAATGAACTGAGGGTAGCGCATCGTTCTGTGTCTGTGTGACCTGGAATGAGTGTGCTTCAGTGACATCCTGGGGGATTAGCCGGCTGCTGCAGGCTGGGCAGATTGCACTCAAATTGACGTTTCTATAAAACAAAGCCCAGGACTCAGCCGCCAAGCGTGTCTTCCGCCGGCTTTTCCAACAAGCATCCGTTAAGTCCCGTGTAACAAAAAAGCTCGATGAATCAATTTACTCACATGGAGGAGAGCTCAGTGAATCCTGCTCTTTTAAATGCTGCTAACACCACAGATCGATCTGAGGATTGCTCTTCAGTCCACTAAAATGCTCCCTCAGACTGCACTACTCATGAGGTGTTCCTTTCCTTTCCATTATCTTCGGAAGTCTTCTACAATTAAAGCAAAGAATCCTCTTATAATATGCAAAGCTGTGGGTTACTTTGGTCAGATGCCCACACAGTTAATCAGACAGACATGACCTTTGGGAAATTTTCTCGAACCCCAGAAGCTAGCAGAGCATCAGAGCAATAAGAGCCTATTGGTTCACATCAATAGCAGGACAAACAAGCTGAAATGACTGTCTCAGAAATGAGTTTCTGAAGCTTTGAGCCCGAGCAGCTCATTACTCTGAAGGGTGATACACACAGAGCACGCACACTCTCACAGCGGAATGCATAAGATAACAGAGCTAACTAACAGCAAAAACAGGCAGGATTTAAGCAGCTCCTGCATCACCCCCACCGATCATCAAACCCGCACTGACAGCAGGGTTTGCCTCCATTCACGACAGCTCCTTAAAGCTGCATGGCCTTCAGGTTATTCTGTGTAAGAGGTATTTGAGCCTTCCTGTCTGCCATGTGGCAGGATTTTTGCCACTCATGGGCTTTCCTTATTAAAGAATAACACATACAGTTATCTGAGGAAATTCTGCTGCATGACATGCAGCTAAATCAGCCATATTTGTAACATTATATGGAAGTATAATTATATGTATACATATATATGTATATATCACATATCATTACATATCCCAGTTTCCAAACAACACTTGTAAATTTATTGGTAATAATAAATGTGTGTCTAGTGATGATGGTGGTGGTGATGATGGTGATGCTGATGCTGATGCTGATGAATCATTGCCACAGATACCGTGCATGTGTGCGTATGTGCATGCAGGCTCTCACTGGAGAAGGAGACAGAGGTGCAAGGCAGAGGATAAAACCCATGCATCATTTTGCACTTTGCCGCAGCTTTTGTGCTCTGTTATCCAAAACGCCGGGCTAAAAGAGGTCTGACATCAGCGTCTCCACAGAGCACGGTGTACCAGGGATTTGTGCCGCTTTTCACACATCTCAGCCAGCAGGGCAATCCCTGGCGAGACAGGCGGTGTGGCCGGGAGCGGAGCTGGCTGGGCTGTGCTGTGTGCAAATCTCCAGCCCAGAATTCGGCAAATGAATGCCTTCTGTGTTCAGCTGAACAACAGAGCGTTCCT